>NW_015378148.1:0-89481 GCF_001204775.2 Aspergillus nomiae NRRL 13137 | reverse complement strand
CATCGATCGATGCTCAGACGTACGTAGCTGTACATCGATCGATGCTCAGACGTCGTAGCTGTACATCGATCGATGCTCAGACGTACGTAGCTGTACATCGATCGATGCTCAGACGTACGTAGCTGTACATAATGATAGCTTGCCGACTTTTGTCACCAAGACCTACAGCACAATATCTACTAGTTATGGGGCTACAACTGGCGCTCCACTACCCCCGAACCTTATGAATTTGTCTTGAAGGGCTACACACGCAGTCATGTCCCATCGCCGTCGTGTTCCTAACTCGCCACTGACCTCGAGGCTCACCGAGTCGGCGGTTTGGCACGTTCCCGATGGTATAGCTCGAGCCTCCAATTACTTTCAACGAACAATAAACCCCATATAAGGACTCCATGGAACAATTTCTCCTTCAACTACTTTCAGTCATTTGCATTACCCATCGATCAATATAACCGACACAATGAGTCAATCCAGCATTCTGGACCGACTTTCATCGCTCGACACCAATACCGTGTCGGATGCCTTAGATTTCCTCGGCCTCAAAGGAGCCACATACGGCCTACGACCACTCTGGGACTGCCCGAAGATTGTTGGACGTGCTAGCACAGTGAAAGTAGGGCCTAAAACGGATGCTGCACCCACAACCCATCTTCTCACCCCGGTTATCGATGCGGTAACGACCGATGATCGCATTCTTGTCATCTCTGGCGGCATAGATGGTGTCTCATGCTGGGGCGACATCATCGCCAATGCGTCGAAGCAGAAGCATATCCGTGGAACCATTATCGATGGCATGAGTCGTGACATCGACGGCAGCCGCGAGGTCGGTTATCCCGTCTACGGCCGTGGCGTCACCATGATCAGCGCACGTAACCGCTTGGTGCAGGTCGACTCCGGCACGCCGCTGCAGGTACGAGGCGTCACGGTCCACCAGGACGACTATGTGATTGCCGATCGATGCGGGACAGTTTTTGTCCCGGCTCAGCGCATTGAGGAAGTCCTAGAGCTTGGCGAGCGGATCGACCGTCGCCAGACCCGGATGGTTGAGGCCGTTCGAGCCGGCCAGCCTGTGTCTGAGGTCATGCACGACAAGCAATTCGAAGCGATTCGCGAAAGTTCACCGTCACAGACCGCCGCACCACTCAACAACGGAAACCCCAAGCAACCTAGTGCCGAAGATCAAGAGTTGGTAGCGCTGTTCGCCGACTCAGACACCCCTGGGGTCTCTGACGCACTTGATAAACTTGGCATTCCTGGACAGGCGTTCGGTGTCATGCCTTTAACCGATTACAAAAAGGTGACCGTCGGGCCGGCCTTTACTGTTCGTTACGTGCCTGCCAGTGACCCGCCAGGAAGTGTGGGTGATTTCATTGACGAGGTGGCCATAGGCGATGTTGTGGTCATTGACAATGGCGGTCGCACGGATTGTACTGTGTGGGGCGATATAATGACTCAGTACGCTGGCTTACGAGACATCGCTGGAACTGTTATTGACGGTGTGTGCCGCGATGTGAACCGTGCGATTGACGACGACTACCCACTCTTCACCGCTGGACGTTGGATGAGAACCGGCAAGGATCGGGTTCAAGTCGGGGGTGTCAACGAGTCGGTCGGCATTGGTAGGGTACGGGTCAACCCTCGCGACATCGTTGTCGCCGATGCCAACGGTGTTGTTATTGTCCCGCGAGATCGAGCCCGTGAGGTGGCGGAAGTCGCACGAAAGATCGAGAAGAGTGAAGCCGGCATTCGGGAAATGATCGCTGGTGGTGCTACAATCGCCAAAGCGCGAGAGAAGCTAGGCTATCACACCCTGCAGCGCAAGGGATAAGTGGTAGCTGAATACAAGGTTTTGCAAGCTGTTGAAGACAACGCCACATGTTCGGTATATGCTAGTTTAATAGAGAATACCACAGACAGTCCTCATTAAACTGATTCCACTATCCGTATGAACGGTAGATAGACCAAAACTCTAATCGTGAGATGGAGTGGCTTAAACGAATCTAGTATCAAGACGTCAATCCCCGTATATAGTTTCTTGCGACGTGAGGTGGAGTTCATCCACGATCAAAGATGAGGAATATATTCATATTCGAGTGGTAGAAGTGTCGAGTAATTAACCAGGAATCTTTTTTTCATTCAATCGATTGCTGGATCATATTAACGAATAAGATCTATAAAAAGGAGGCCGACGCATTAATTAATGCTAGTCATAACTTCATAGTCAACTCGACAAAATATCCCACCTCGTCGACCTAAAACTAACTTCTGCCCCACACTCTTGCAGAGAGATTCATATGAGCCTGTTTATTGATTCTATTATAGGTATAGTCTTGGGAGGAGAAATTCATTGGTACCTGAACTGTGTAACAAATTCGCCACTTTGGGTTTGACTATCGAGTTCCTGCATTGGACATTTGTATAGATCTACACCAATAAAAGTACAGCCAGAAGCTATATTTCGAGGACATAGATGCGACAAGACAAATCATGGCTATGTATTGGAAAGATTACATTTGTGCTCCATAGACCATCTTTGGGGGCTTTTGCCGACACCGTGTTAGAGGGAGGTGTTCGGCGGGATCTTTTGGTTTCGCCGTCGGCATAGATTTATTTCCCCGATACTGAGTAACTCTCTGATACACTCAATGCGACTTCTTCTAGATTCAATTCCAAGTTCGTCTCGATATTAATATAGCTGTATATTGTGCTATCAACTTTCATTCCTCCTTTAATTGTATTCCAGCTCTATCTTCTCTAGACATCTTCATAACGCTTTTAGGGCTTCAGTCGATCTTTCACAGAACAGTCATACATAACACAAAATGTCATACGCACCAGCCCTAACAACCGCCATTCACAACCCGCGGCTACGCCTGCTCAATGCTCTTCAAGGCAACTCAAAGCCTATAATGACCTTTCTAGGGCTTCCATCCTTTCGTACAGCTCAGATTGTAGCTCAGACCGGTGTTGATGTCAGCAATTCCCCATTCTAGTAGTTGTCATTCCGCGCTGATAACCGTAAAGGGCATCATCATCGACTGTGAGCATGGCCACATAAGCGACGATTCGATGCACAGCTCGACTGCGGCTATCGCAGCTTTAGGGGTATCGCCGCTCGTTCGGCTCAGGATGACTCACGCGGATTTAATCAAAAGAGCTTTGGATGCTGGTGCACAGTAAGTGACAAGTCAAATCCTATCATTCCAGCACTAAAGAGGATCATAAGTGGCATCGTTGTACCTCAAATCAATACAGCCGAAGAGGCTAGAGCCATTGTCTCTCATGCCAAATTTCCTCCCCAGGGACTTCGAGGGCAAGGCTCCGCGTTTCCAGCTATCGCTCACGACATCGATATTCCGACATACATGAAAACGGCGAACGAGACCCTCATTACCTGTGTTCAAATTGAATCGAGGGCCGGAGTCGAGAATGTCGATGCCATCTGTGCCGTCCCTGGTATTGGTTAGTGACTGGCCACAACTACTAACAATACTATTACTAATTTCCGTCAAGATATGGTCTTTATCGGACCCAATGATCTCGCCCTATCGCTCCTTGGCTATGTGCCTGCAAAAGGCAACGAGCCGGAGTTTGTGGACGCTATCGACAAGATCATAGCGGCAGCCAGAAAGCATGGCAAATGGGTCAGCCGATTATCAAACAACGGGGCTTTGTGCAAGGAACATCTGAAAGTCTTCGATACCGTGGCACTGAGTTATGATGTTCGGGCAATTCAAAACTGGTACACAGCTGAGTTGCAAGTTGCGCGCTCGTGAGCCCTTGCTGGGTAGGAGAGAAATGCACGCTTTCGCATTTCAATCACTGGGTGTTCTATGTTCTAGCTCTTTCTTCAATAGATACTGGCTTGATGAAGAAAGGAGGCGGAGCTATTCTATACTGGGAACGGCATATCATTGCAATTGTTAATCTACCGCTGGGATAAGGACATATGATATGACCTTTACGGAGGTCAATTTATGCAAGTATCCATGAAGAATCCGTAACGCAAAGCCGCCACGAATTCGGAGCGGATGTGGATCCTCGAACTGAGATCGACAGTGTATATATGTGATACAAAAAGGCTAAATAGAGGCTTTAGATAAGTTATTTAGGTTGGGGGGTGTGTGTAATCTGTAGTCCGTAGGTATTATAATCGCCTCACATTGTAGCTGGCCTGGTACCGTGACGATCACATAACAAGAAACTCTGTACCGTATAGATCCTAGACTGACCATTTATACTGTATTCTACCTATGCTAAAAAATATAAGTTCAGCTGTTCTTCTAGAAAGCCTAATAATTAGTAATAACCATAATACAATTAGCGGGTGGCCAAAAATGACGTCCTACATATCCAAGTCCTTTCGCGTATCCCGCGGAGTAAAGTAGGAATTTAGACTCAACCACTTATATTAATACACCCACCGGAGTACACGAGATTATCATATCCCTCTCGATTGGACGGGTTGTATGGAGCTAGTATACGTAGTGGGCACCGGTGAAGGTCAATAACTGGGGCGGCGGGATTTTTTTTTTTTTCCTCCCCGCGACCCGCACTTTTCCCAGGCAATTGACCTCCATAGCTGTTCGAGAATTGGGTCGCAATCCAGCAACACATTACATTCCTCGTGATATCATTGCAAAATGCCTGACAAGGACGCTGGTACACCCCGCGTCTTCCTCTACCGACACGGTATGTTCTAATAGAGTGGGGATAATCACTGCGGGGCCTGATACTGACCCCTATCCCAGGTCAGACGGAGTGGTCCAAGAACGGCCGGTACACCGGTGTCACTGAATTGGAGCTCACGGAAGATGGCGAGAACCAAGTCCTCGCGTCTGGCAAGATGATTGTTGGATCGGGCAAATTGATTGACCCGGCCCACCTGGCGCATGTCTATATTAGTCCTCGCAAGCGGGCGATGCAGACTTTCGAGATTGCTTTCTCTGATGCTGCCAAGCAGGAGCTGAGAGACGCAAACAAAGTCAGCGAGACTGACAGACTGGCCGAGTGGGGCTATGGTCTGTACGAGGGCCTGGTGACGAAGGAAATCCGGGCCTTGCGAAAGGAGCACGGTCTGGATACCGAGCAGCCATGGGATATCTGGCGCGATGGCTGCGAGGATGGAGAGTAAGTTCCTCTGCCAGGCGACTATAGTAATCGGTTCTCCATCTGTCATGAACATGTTTAACCGGATGTATTAGGTCTCCTCAAGAGGTCACGGACCGCATTGACGATCTTATTAAAGAGATTCGTACGCTCCACAAAGATAACATGCACGGCGAAAAGCATTGTGACGTGGTACTGGTCGCACATGGCCACCTGCTCCGCGCTTTTACCAAGCGCTGGCTTGGATACCCCATGGAGTTCCCTCTTTCCCTGATGCTTGACCCTGGCGCTGTCGGTGTCTTGAGGTAGGACATTCCCTTTCAACTCCCGTTGTCCTTCCGGTTCATATTTTCTGACAATCGTATAGCTACCAACACCATAGCATTGATGAGCCTGCCCTGATGGTTGGATATGGATTCCCATTGGAAGGATGATGGGAGATATTTAGATTGTATAGACCTCACAGTATAGAGAAATAAACTACATAACACAAATTTCGCCTACCGGAGGTTTCCTAGTGTATACTGTGTAGTTCCCCTGGTCTTATTTGAACCTGCTAATCTGCGGCCGGAGAGACGTGACAGCACGCCATGCCGAGATTTATGAATAGAATAATGGATACCATCGCGATCAAACTACATGCAGCGGACATGTAATAAAGACAAGTCTCTATCCGAAATCACGTTAAAGGCTAGAATCGTAGCAGTCTTCATAGTTTGTTACCTTCGAAATTCATACCCACACACCTATAAATCACTAATAATCAATCATCACCACACAGATGGCACAGCCTTTGTGGACAGTTTGGAAAGCCTCTCTTCACTGAACCTAAAACATTCAGGCAGACCTGTATCGTCCCAATCCTTTCCAAGTATGATCTTGGCAACACCTGGTGCACAAGTAAATATACGTGCCATCCCTGTTTATCTCAGCCTTAAATACGTTTCCACAAGAGGCAGAGTTAAAGCTTACCATGTCCATTAAACCCAGCACAAATATATTGCCCTGGCAGGGATTCGATTGCCCCAACGAAGGGTACGGAATCGGTCGTCATGGCGATAATCCCAGTCCACGCGTGATCCAAACCCTCTCCATGCACGGTATTTGCGCCGTCAAAGTCGGGAAATATCTTTCCGAAGCTTTGCAGAGCATCTTGGACTATCTCTTCGTTATAGAACGTATCATTTGTACTATAGACACTAGCTCGTGTTTCCTCACTGAGGGTAGGGTTTGATCGCGATACACCCAACACCAGTGTACCATCATTCTGCCTTTGGATTAAGGAGTAGAAATGATGTAGACTATAACGCAGGGAAAAGGTATTCCGAAGGACCTTCTCTGCGGCGAACGAAGGTGTTGGGATCAGGCTATGCGCCTGAGCGCGGTTCGGCTGGATATACGACTCTAGGTGTGGTAGCAAAAGTGCAGCATGAGCGTTCGTACAGTGGACCACCCGCTCCGTTGTCACCACTCCCCGTGGAGTATGCACATCCCAGAGCCCTGGCTCCGACTCGTTGCGCCTTAGCTCAGTAGCTGGGCAAAACGTGAACAACCTCCCCCCGCGTGATACAACTGCCTGGAGGAGAAACTGTGCGAGCTTCGCTGGATGACTGGATCCAGCTGGCCACTCATATGCTGCGACGGCACCCTTCACTTTTGTCCTTGTTTGCGCGTCTTGGCCTTCATAGAACTTGATGTGTGAAACATCGCCTCCAGCGGTTTTGTACGCTTCAAAGCTTTCGGCCTCATACGCTGCAAACTCGGGGGTCATGCATACGTCGAATGTTGTAGTGAGGTTGAAGTCGCACTGGACGTCGTGTTTCTTGGTAAACTCGTCTACTTTTTCGAGTACCAGGCGCTCGTTGGCAATTATCTTTAAAGCTTGTTCTTCCCCATGGACCTTTGCATAGGCACTGAATCCTCGGAATGCATCTATCAGCTGATTAATAACTGAATATAGAGATTGACAACGCAGTTAGAATGTGTACCTGGTCGTACATGTCCAGCATTTCGGGAGCTGGCACCGCTTGCTGCCTCTCGCGCCTCGAGTATTATGATATCCTCCCCTTTGACGCCAGCCTCAATAAGCTCGAACGCTGTAAGGCCGCCAGAGATCCCGGAGCCAATCACTACATACTTCGACCTAGAAGGGACTGGTGTGGTTTGATTGGTATGCAGCAGGGGAAAGGCACGGGTAGTTCGCTGCCAGAAACTCAGGCAGGGGTTTTTGATAGGTAAGCTTCTGCTAGAGCCATCTCGAGACGAGGAGGGCATGTTTGCGTGAACGTTGATAAGGGTAAATAGTAGTATATATTATGCCGAGGCTGTGCGAAGCTTCAGATATGCTTAACCAAGAGTGGTTCCGAGCGTGGTAGCTTGGCGGATATATACGTAGTAGCAACCTCGGAGATACTCCGTATTGCGATAACGGCCGCAACTAGTGGTCGATGACTACTACTGTCTCGTCATCGTGTAGAGTACGTGTTAAAGTTGGGATTAAACTTGAGAGCTCGCTGATCGGGTCGGCTATCGCTTGGACCTGCAATGTGCTCCGTGCACGCTGATAGAAGTGACTTGAGCGGGGTATTTCAAGGAACTCAAGTTGTTCAAGTCGTCTTGGCCATGGAATCCTGCCGAGATAATACGGGGTATTCAGCCACCAGCCTCGCCATTGGTGGCTATCGCCGCCTCTTATCACGCTTAATCCTTTGATTCTTCCCTGGAGGTCACACGTCCAAAAGCGGCATTTGCTCATGCAAGGAGATCGGCAACTGATATGAATCGTCTTGGTGGAGCTTCCTATCGCATCTGTACCACGTGGATTATGAAGGTAGCCAGCAATAAATAGGAGAACTTTTCTCTCTGACATAGCTGTTCATTGCTTTTGCCGATTTTGCTTCCTTGAAACTAGCAATGGTGACCTTTAAGTTTGGTCGCACCGCGTTGGCAAGGCATCATGTTCGCTCCCCAGATGAGAAGGCACTGGTCCGACGACTGGATATATTTCTCCTAACCTTTGGTTGTCTTTCTCAAGGTAGGCAATAGGGATAATATCGGATAGCACAGGACTAAAAACAACATACAGTTATCAAATACTTGGACCAGCAGAACATCAACAATGCCTACGTTTCCGGCATGAAGGAAGACCTCAATCTCCTCGGAAATGAGCTGAATCTGTGTGTAAAATGGGCGATCACGATGCTCGAACGGCAGCTAACTTTTTCAGCTTCACGACATACTTCAATGCCGCCTACTGCGTCATGCTCATCCCCTCTCAGATCATTCTGACCTACGTACGACCCAGTTTCTGGCTGCCTGGTCTAGAGATCGCCTGGGGGGTTCTAACCGGATTGATCGCCATGTGCAACAGTGCAAAACAAATATATGTTCTGCGAGTCTTTCTCGGTCTCTGTGAAAGTAGCGCCTGGCCTGGAATGATGACCTTATTTAGTAGGTCCATCCATTTCCCGTTTTCGTGATCTCTGCCATGCAATTATAGGCCAAGGCCAACAAGTTATAGTGTACTGGTACACCCCCACCGAGCTTGCGAAACGCATGGGATTTTATCATTCGTGTCAAGCCGCCGGACAGATGATGTCTGGTGCTTTACAAACTGCCATCACCAACACCATGGAGGGACACCATGGACTGGCCGGGTGGCGGTGGTTGTTCGTTATTAACGCCATTATCACGGTGGTGTGGGGATTCTTAGGATTTTTCATGATTCCTGATCTGCCAAATAAGCCAAACCCCCGTGCATTTTGGTTTAAGAAAGTGCACGCCGAACTCTCCATGGAGAGACTAGCACGGAATGGCCGCGCGGAGCCGAAGAAGATGACATGGGCTGGTGTCAAGCGCACATTTTCTGGCTGGGTGGTCTACTTCATTGCGGTCTTATATATCGCAACCGTACTAGGGACGTACGGCTACGTCTATTTTTCGCTCTTCCTGAAATCTCTCAAACGACCGGACGGCAGTCTAAGGTGGAGTGTCTCCCAGGTGAACGCAATCCCCATCGGCGGCTCAGCCATCAACGTGGTCTTCGTATGGGTGTGGGCCTTGCTCTCCGACTTTCTGGAGACGAGATGGACACTCATCGTCCTGCAAGGCATCATCGGAATAATCCCGTGTATCATCATGAGTATCTGGACGCGACATCCTACATCGGTCGACGTATCCGCCGCATACGCGTCATATTTCATCGCACACACCTGCCTCGGTACGGCGCCGCTCATCTTCGCCTGGCTTGCCGATCTCATCCCACAAGACCCTGAAGCGCGCACGCTCGTCGTCGGTGTGGCAGTGGCCGGATACTATGCGATTTCGGCGTGGTCGCAAGTCCTGGTTTGGCCGGCGTCCCAGGCCCCCTATTATAGATACGGTTGGCAGAGTGCTCTTGCATTGTTGGTTCTTGTCATCGTCATGACGTGTATTCTGCGCTTTATCGATGTGCGATACTTGTTGCCGAAGCGTGTGGCTTTTCAAAATGCTCTAGATGCCGAGGTAGTGGCTGGTAGCTCACTGAAGAATGATGAAGAACGGCCAAGGGATGCGGACTGGAAGAAGACTCCGACGACGAGGGTGGATGAGTGAAGATAAACCTAGCGTAACCATTCATAGTCATGTCATATATGTGTATAAAAGTAATTATTTAGCCCTCACTGTACTGACGTTATTTCAAATTTAGACTAGACTAGCATTTGGCCAGGTTAGGTTAGGTTAATGGGGTCAGTTATACCTAACTGCTAGGTTATGGCTAGATTAATAGAAGTCTATGGGGTTCCGTTGCGCGTTGGGCTAGTTTCCTTAAGTAGAATTTGTACACCTGGGGAGGGTCTACAAGACGTTAAGGGCTTTTATAACTGTGCTATATAATGTCTTACAGTAATGTAAATGAGTATGAGTGATTCTACAGATCAACCTGAGCTTGTACCTGATATACTGGGATCTGACTAAGGCTCCTTCCTCCCTTTTACCATAGTAAAACACCCTCCCAATTTCACGCCTTACTACCATCCACTAGCTTTCCATCTCTCCACTAATGGTGTACTAGCAATAAAGATTGAGTATCACCAATCTGTGCTGTCTTCAATCGGTTGAACGCCATACGACTCCGTATACATCCTGACCATGCCTTGGACATTCTTGACATGGCAACATATCTGTTGCCCAGTGGTTTTGATGTATCGACTGACGTTTGCCTCTTCGTCAATATCCAGTTCGAATATCTCACTCATTAATAATCTGTACTCGTCGTATTGGCGAGACCCCTTATCAAAGAAGTTTCCGGCTTTCGTCACCACCAATACCACATAGAGTCTGGTGCATGCCGTCATCATGTCGATTTTAGTGCTGGCGGCTTCCACTGGAAAAGAAAAACGCTTAGCTAGCTCAATGACCGGTACCGACATCTTGGTAGTGGATTGATCACTCACAGGCAGACAGCATGACTCTTTCGCGGCTTTTTCCACAAGTTTTCTCGCTGTGGTAGATGAAGCTCCCAATGGCGAGGAAACCCAAAGGAGGGGCAACTGACGTAAGAAGAATGCATGCCCAGGAAGCGATCGTTATGATTTCACCTGTCTTCTCTTCATCCTTCAATTGTTCTAGGATGGTCCCCACGGCCCCGCGAAACGGCACCATACATCCCTTTACCCCTAGCAGTGCCCTTGATAGCTGCTCCATCTCGCTATCAGGAATGTAAGTATCGCCTATGTATCGGCTCAATCAGTGGGGATATACTATTATAATTCGTATTCTATATTATCTTACCGATTCCTTCAATAATGATACTTAATACTCTCCCGAAAGTGAGGACAGGCTTGAACGTATGCTGCACAAGTTCGACCTTCTCTCGCATATCGATATTTTTGAACTTCTCCGTATATAGCTAATAAAGCAGGGTATCAGCCGCCGGTCATGATACCATTATTTGAGCTTATAAACACCTCCCACCTTAATTTCCTTGTCAGATTTATCCTTACACGCGTTTAGTATAGCCAGAAGGATCTTTGCTATCATCTCTAGCTTGGGATTTCCGAGAACACCAGATAGTTCCAGGATCTGCTCATTCGTCAGAAACTCTGAGACCGTTTCAAAACCATCAGTGAACGTCTTTAGCGCCAGTAAGATATGTCTCCTACAAATGTGTCAGTAATCAGAAAGCCAACATCTCTATATATCAGTATCTTACATCCAGTCAATTCCTGACCATTCTGAGTCATTGTCCCTGCTTGTCGTGACCCCCTCGTGGAATGACTTGAGATGCATCAATATCAAACTGCCGCCAAACACTTTATCGACGTCGCCTGGCACCTCTCTGGCGTACGAAGGAAGGATTCGGATGCTCTGCCCGCTGATTGTATGTGTACCGAGTAATGTGGCGGAGAGGACACGAATTGGCATTTCCCTCAGGGGACTCTCGTGCTGCATTGTCTTGTGTTGAAGTCGTACCTACAGTGTGATCAAATGCAGTCGTTAATGTCAAGCTCTATGAATGACTCTTCGAACAAGAGGGGTCAATATACCTTGAAAGCCTCCCTAGCTGGACCTTGATAGCGGTTGAACCGCACACATGATATGCAAGTCCACTCGCTCTCCCCGTCCCTAAATTGCCTTTCTAGGAACGCATCGATATCCGCAGGAGTTAGTGAACAATCGGGCGATTGGCTCAAGAAAGTTGCATAGAGCGTCAAGGGTCTCAACGATGGTTTAATCCACAGACTGTATAGAAAGGTAAGTAGGCTTGCGAGAGTGAAATCGCGGGTTCCAATAAAAATAGTGCCGAATCCTACTAGAGCGTCCATGGCGGGCTCCTCAGTGGGATGATGGAAAGGACAAGCAGGATTGGAATAGTGTTAGTAGGAACCAGAATGGGATTGAGATTGGAAAAGTTGTCAAACGTTGTAATCAGGATGAATATAGGCTGCTGTAAACGGCGGAGAGATGTTTTTTCTTTTAGCGCCGCTACTTTGAAGGAGGCGATCCAGCCTTGTTTATCCAAGCGCCTACATTACCTCTGGTGGTCTTGACATGGCACGCGAGGCTGAGGTTCCGTGACCTATTGGATATTCAATCCATAGTTGGACTAAGCCCCCGGCTGAATCCAAGAGGCTCAGAATTTTCTGATTTGACGTGGACATTTCCCTTGGCGATAACATAATAGGCTTACAGAGCCGCCCACTCCTTTGTCCTAAACATATATCCGGTTCATTATCACGGGGGCATCTCATTTCTTTGTAATAACTTTGAATGCGATTGTTACTGGTAAGGGATACTGACTGCTCTCCCCAACAGGATATTTACTCTAGTGAGCATACTGCATATTGAAAAACTACCTAGTTGCACTTGCGAGGCAGAACTTGCTTCCTTCACCGTAAACCTAACCTTTCCCTAAAAAGAGGTATTTGGGTATATTTGCTCTCCTCGCTACTTATGCAAGCCCCTGCAACCAACGCGGCTGAGATGTCCCAGCAGAATCATACATCAAGGTATAAAAGAACAGTGGCTGGAAAATAAAAATCAGAGTCCTCAACAAACTAATTATCTCTCGTCCGAAACCCAGCGTTTTATCTATATTATGTGAATATGAGTCATCAACAGGGGATCATCACTGAGAAAGTTGATGTTTATAAAATACCTATCGTGGGCCAATGATTTAGTACACTATGTTTAAAATATCTTTTTCGCTAACTCCACCAGTTTGCGAATATCTTCTGGTTCTGCGGTAGATATAGTGCCCAACTGCTATCCAGTTGAAGGGTTTTTTACCTGTGAGAGTAATACTTGTTGACGACGGCACAAATTTGTTGTTTATAAATAGACCAGGTGGGATTATTTCTGTAAGTGAAATAGAATTTTATCGCTAGAGACGAATCCAGTATCTGTTATTCTACGGCCATCTACGCCAACAACTGTCAGTGTCGATGTTATAGCGCCCATGTCGAAGGGCAAATGAAGTAAACATGAATGTTAGCACTATAAGCCTTGCTATATTCAAGTGCAGGAGAGCGAAATATATGTCTCTTCACTCCATCTAAGCAGGAGATACTTCTCTATACAGGCCCATTCCTTCCTCTCTCCTTTTTGTCAGCGCACTGATGCGTAGCATCGGCATGTGGGAATTGCCTGTATTCACCTATTGGGAAGGAGGAACTCTCTTGATCTCGAATCCTTTTCCTCCTATCAAGTTGACTGGATCGTAGTGTATGCGGGTAGACTTAATTTTTATTATATTTTAGATATTTGGCTTTGTAGATAATATATTCAAAGTTATTAATACCATAGTTATTATCAGCGTACTACGTGTGTATGGCTAGATAGTACTAGTAACAGTCTCATTTTCTATTGGAGATATAGATTGATTGACCGCCATCCCCTTTTCTAGATAATAAATTAAAAAGCAGTAGGACTGTACTGTTCCAGCTTTTAGACTGCTTTGGTTTGTTAGCTATTATATTTGAGGCTGTCCGCCCTGTCAGCGGGTGTGTCTGTCGGTAGACGGAAGGGGGTCTAGAATGGTAGATAGCAAGGGAGTTTTGATATATTCTATACATGTAACCTGTTAAAGAATAATATTATGGTCCCTACTATACTTTAGAACAGAAGAAGCAGGAAGGGAACAAAGAGAGATAATATTGGTGGGGGAGCCTATAATAGAGATAAAGATTAAAGAGGAAATTTCTTACAGCGAGGGCTAGCTAATAACAGCTTCCCCGCGTATCTGGGGCGGGTATCAAATGCGAAAAGTATATAGATAGGCACTGGGCCTATAAAACCCCTAACTTGTGAGGAGAAAGTGTGATAAGGGTCTCGCTAGACTGCGGAGAACGCTGGGCGGGCAGGTGGACGGCACGGAGAGAGGCATCAACCCTAATTCAACTGTTGTCGTGATGTGATTTGTCCAAGATCGAACACCCGGTGGGCATAGGCAATGGAATTGGCGATCCCAGTATATCTTGTTGAGAAGTTAGTCCCCACTCTAGATGGCATTCTGGCAGTTCATGAGTGCTTTTAGGGTTTATACAAGTCCCTGTGACCATTTTCGTGAAGTGATGTTTACGTATTATATTTTATTGCAAGCGTAGTAGTGTCCCAGCTTGTTGCTAATCCGCATATTTTTACAAATCAACCCTTTTGGGTAGCTGAATATCTAATTGAATGCTCAGCTGCCCAGCGTGCCAGGCTTGTTTTAGGGCATTTTGACGGGCGTGACCAGCGAATCCCTGCTGTTGTATGTGTTCTTTACTTTTTTATGCCGATATTAGCTGCAGAAGTGGCTGGCTAAAATACGTGGGTGGGTCGAGATTGGGAGGCCGTCCCAAAGGCTATCGATCGGTGGAACTCTACCGCGCAGATCGCACTAAACTCGGAGATAAGATGCATGAGGTGGGAAAAACTCGAAATTCTCCGATTTGGTTGGATACTACCTAGTATTTGCGTTGTTTATTAATGAGATCTCATGTTGTAGATCTTTACCATGCTTGCGGTGATTGTAGAATTCTGGAACCTACAAACCCAAACATTATACCCAGAGACACCTATCTTACAATGGCCAACCTAATAAATGAGCTACAAATTATTTTTAAAGTCAATATGTTTCTGGTAGTGGTCAAAGATCGTGGCACTACCGCGTCTTTATATTTGTTGAGCCTTCCAATTTTCTCAGCTCAAAGACCAAACCCGGAAGTGCGATTTCCGAGCTGATGGAAAGCCGTGCTAGTATCGATTAACAAACTTCAGACACCTGTACTCCGCAGTACAGCGGACTATATTGGCCTGCATTAGTCGGGTTTGTTGTCAACTCCACGGAAGCTCGTCCATGCAAAGCTCGGCCTGTGGAGAAAGCCACGTCACAACTTTATCGGCGGATCTCGGCTTCCTTCACTCAGTTGCCTTTGATCTGCTTTCTTTTTTTCAATTTGTAGCAATTCCGTTAAATTCTGTAACGGATGAGACAAATCGCCTATGACTAGCATGACCAAAATTCTAACAAAGAGCGCGAGATTGGCGTTTGCCGTGTATACATTGCGTAGCTGTATCAACGAAGGAGAGTCACTGGAGTCTGGAGTAGGATGCCTGTTAGCTAGCCATACGTAGAGCCAGCTGGCCAAAGCGTACTGTATATGCCCCTCTCGTATCGACTGTGCCAGAAAATCCCTCAAAGCTGAAAGTTGCATGGAAGGGGCAACAGGCGGTGTCGTTAACCACGGTAAGGAGGGAAGCGAGATGACTCTATGGTTAGAGTCAACAACTACTCCAAACTCGGTTGTAGTAGCTGGAATTCATCAGGCAGTCATGCAGCCTATGGGCCCCACTTATTTATGTAGTGGTCTCTGATTGTAGGCAAGTTTTAAAACCCGGCTGTCTTCATCCCCTAGTGACTTCAACTCCAGATTGTATTCTATTCATCTGAGATCCTGTACATTGACTGGCAAAAAACACCCCGTCACAATGACAGCTACAGAGGAACCTTCGACTGAAGCTCCGCCACCCCAGACGCGCAAGCTCGCGGATGAAAGTAAATTTATCCTAACTGTCTACAAGTATGACCCGCGGACGAAGGAGACACAGACAGCTGCGACTGTCCCTGCATCAAAAGACCTCAAGGGCAAAAGGCTGCAGGAGATCCGATACTGGCTGATTAACACAGGAGCCTTGAACAAAAACCTGTAGGTTAACCCCATTAGGGCTGCAGCGTTTATATTGAAGGATTTTGATATGGATAACACGTCTGCTCAGACATAACTAACTTATAAAATCAACATAGGGCGAAAAGAGCACTCTGTACTTCAAATGGAGGGGAGGTACCAGATAGCACCACGTTAACTGACTACTTTGCTATGAATGGTATAGCTGCGGATGCAGTAAGCTCACGATGCGATATATGAATATTAATTTAGAGTGTCGATCTTACAGCTTCAATACTACAGGTCTCCGGTACCGTCTACATAAGGTCAGGCGGGAGCGAAGAACTTGACGAGTCCATGCAGTCATGGCTGAGCAAGGGATTAGATCTTAGTGGTGTAAGAAACCCTCGTACTTCCTACAATGTGTCCAAAAAGAATATTCAATTTACAGTCCTAATTATAATCCACCCAGAAAAATGCCCCAACGCTAGCTAGTATTCAAGCTGCAACTCTCTCCAGCAGCTACTCACACGGTGCGTGGAAGGCAAGCGAAGGCAGCGGCCAAGTGGTGTAAGTGGAACTGAAATATACCCAGGAATCTATTCTCAATGCCAATTTTACGTAGGCATCCATCCGACTTGTCCGAAAAACAGTGGGCAACTGTGTTGCGGAACAATGATATGCTATGCGGTCACTATCTGAAGGCTGGTCGCGCACAAGAAGGGCTAATATTCACTGGCCTTGAACCTCGATACTACCCAGGTGAGCTCACAACCTCTCTACTGACCCTCTACGTCTTGATATACTGATGCAGCAAAACCCAAGCCTTTGCTATCACGAAAAGGCAGATACCAGACTATGACATTCCCGCGGGTGCAGCAGAGGGAGATTTTAAAGCGCCATCTGTTAGTTGCCTCTTCAAACAAGCCTATGGAGGATCATGAGCTCATACGTCACTTGGTAGATGGATTTCCGTATCCCTCGTTTCCGCATCACCGATAAAGCACGCGTAGATGTGCTCGAATTGAAGAGCTCTCTGCAGGTCTCTATGGCAGAAAGTGCATTTAGCCAAACGACTGTTGAGGCCTCCATGTATGTCACTACCCCTCATGTCCAGCCTTTCAACTGCAGTTCATTTACATACACCTGGATTTGAGGCACTGACTAGCGGCACTCTAGTGGAGGTTCCTTTTGTGGTGTGAGCGCGGGAGTCAAGGCAGGGTACAGTGGAAGCGACGAGAGTAACTCTGCTTCTTCCGCATCCAGCTCCCAAGAGTTTATGTACATCTCTTATGATGTATGTCTCTGGCCCTATACAGCTCGCAAAAGTGCTGGTTGACATAGGATACAGTTCCCCCGAGTTGAGGTATACCTTGACCAGGAAAGCCTTGAGGTGTCGGCCGAATGCAAAAAGGACCTGGATATCCTACGGCAAATGCGCACCAAGGAGGAACTAGAGCGATTCTATAAAAAATATGGTCTGTTCATGTCTTATATTGGTATCCTCGCGCATACGTTCTGTTCATCTAATATGAGTAATAGGGCATGTCTTTGTTCCCCAGGTCCAACTTGGAGGCCGCCTCTACTCCATTGAGAGCTCTCAGAGCTTTGGATCAGCGACCAAGGAACAGAGAACTCAAATGATGAAGGCCTCTGCGAGTGCGTCATTCTCTGGTTATGGGGCTAAAGCAGAGGTCAGTGCGAGTCACGAAAAGAACACCGCACAAGAGAAGACCAGCACTAGCAGTACATACAACCATTCCATTACTTGGCATGCAGATGGAGGGGACACCTTACTGTGCAACAAGTGAGTCTTCTCGTCTGTATAACTAGATGTGAACTGGACGTTTCTTACTTGGTATGTATAGTCCACCATCTTGGTGTCCAACTGTCGCCAATTATCAGAACTGGCGTATCATGAAGGTAAGGTGGCTTTTATTTCCCAGTTATAGTTGCGACTAATCCTCTGCAGAGGAACGAGGGGGTAGACCTTATCGAGATGATTGGCAAAATCGATGGTTTTAAAGACATCCCAAGGTTGGTTCAATATATCGATGACGTGTTTGTCGCGTTTAAAGTTCGAAACACAGTGACCCGTAACGACGAGCGCACACTGGGAATAGCTATACAAAAGGGCAAGTGATATCTGCTTGACTTTTAAGGGACAGTCAAACTAATAGGTTTTTAGAGAACGGGCTGGCAAACAAAGCCGTGTACCACTACCAGACTGCATACGAGAGATACCCCATCGTCAACTACTCCGAAGAGAGGCCCAAGTTCATATATATTCTTCAAGCTGCTGCTAAAAAGACAGAAGTTTACTGGGATCATGGTATCCCAAGGGTGAGTGATCTTTGAATTTATTCTACATCTATGGTACATTGCTGACGTGAGCAGATGATATACGGAGTTCCCTATCGCCCATGTATTTACCACGAGGGAAATTGGTACGGCATTCGCCGGACCACTAAAGCCGATCACTTCGGTAGAGAAGGGATATTGTACGCTGGGAAGGATGAAGACTCAAATATTAGTATGACGCTCATCTCCAACGATGGAAAGAAGAAGCCTAAAGACACGGTCGGCACATATGACAATGTCCTCCTGGCATTTCACGACATGAAGGAGGAATATATTGGGAGTGTCGAGGTTGAGGATGATATGATATATCTAGGCAGCAAAAATATCCTGAACTTTGAGTTGCATTGCGTCTAAGCCTAGGGCAAGACCTGTGTTGGCAAAGAAAAGATCGAATTTTGTTCGATTTACTGTGACCTGCTTACCTCTCTTAGTGAAGACAGAAAGGGTATAATTCTCTATTGCTTATATAGTTCAAGGACATTGTCTGTATCAGCCCTAAATTGTCCTGCAAATACAGCTTGTTTTGTTGCTTCTGGTAATGGAAGTTCTAACGACCGTGGGTTTTGGGCCGTGCACAGAAAGAGTCTAGACATCTATGGTGATTATTGTAAGGCTGTATAACTATATAACACAATCTCGCCAACACCTCTTTCTTAAGGAATGTATCGAGGAGCTTCTCCAGCACTATAAAAAGTCTATCCTAATTATAGACAATACACCTTTTTCCTAGTCTGAGCGGATAGGATAAGTATACGTCGAAGCGAATTAACTAGTGTACTTATTGCTATACTCACTAAACACAAATCCTACTAAAAGGCTTTGACTCAGCAAAATAGAAATTGTATAAAGATACCTCTAATCAAGGATTTGATACCTTCCTTGAATAGTGCATCGACATTGTAAGGATCAGGAAGCAAAAGTACAAAAGGACATTTCCAGCAGACAGGTCTGACCATTAAAGAGTCGTAATACACGCACAAATGTTTTGAGGCGACTTAGGTATTTTTTATATACATCCTTTCATTCTTCTCAACCATAGCTAAAAGTTACTAACTGTTTAGGAATAGTCAGAAATGGTCTGTTGGCTACTGAACAGCCCTTCCAATCGCTCTGGTGCGGAGGCTAGATACAGGATAGTATTATAGATGTTAAGGGATAAAAGACCCTCGAACCATAGTGTTAATACAGGAAGGTAGACGCTAATTCAGAGATAGTTCATACGTTTCAATCACCACCTATTTGAACGTCAGGGACATTTACATTAGTTACCTTATCAGTCTAGCTACCTGGCTAGGGACCTGCATTGTGGCCTGACTCCTCTCAAGAAATTTCAGCCAGTCTTCCCAAAGGTCTTTCCGATCTCCCAACATAGCCTCCAGTTATGTCTTTTAGCAGCTGTCCTGGGTGTAATACCTTGTCGATTAATCAAATCAATAGATAGCGCACAAGGACAGTAGAATCAGAGTAAAACCGAAATCCCAAGTCTCCAACGTCTCGTTCGTAGGCCAACCCATTGTGAGTAAACAAAAGGAGAAAGACAGGTGGTTGAAAGTTGTGGAAAAGAAAAAAGTGTAGTATAGGAGAAGCTAACTCGGGGAATAGTCTGATGATGCTAGTTTAGAAGACAAGGACATGCAGAGTGGTATTGCCTCCTTACATAACCTTTATCACGGAATATCCTTTGTTCACCGCTACTTGTAGTGAACTCGCCATACACAGGACGATTTGAGACCCATTTAGTTATATCGAATCGGAAGAACGACGGAGCAGCCAGTGTCTACGAGAAAATAGGTAAACACCAATCGTAGTGCGTCTATAAGGAAATATGATACGTCATGGCAAACTATGAAGGTAAGACCCTTCTCTCTATTAGCACGTCACAATCGGATCCGCACATGCAGATCTTAAACATTGATAAGATTCAAATCAAGCGAGTAAGGTAGCAGATATACCAACTTTGGGTACTTCAGCGTTTGCTGCACAGTTCTTCTATTCCATCAGAGGGATGAAAAAATACGTTGTCCATAACGAAGACGGACTTCGGTTCAGGCCACCTTCCGCAATGCCGGGGAAGCTGATCAGTGAAGTCCTCGAATAGGGTAGCGTCCGTAGAGCTCTAGAATACACTAAACAGCGCGATCCCGTCTGGCCAATATACGGGTAGTATCTGGTAACGCTGGTCGCGATGGAAATTCTGGGTCAGGTCGATCTGTTCCTACTAGCCCTACTCCACCTACATGCAGTATCTTTACTCCGTACTGACCAGGGCAGAGATAACATCTAGGATATCTTCATGTGACCTTCTTGTTAACCTCTTCGTCACGCACTTCTGCGTACACCGTAGTGTAGTGGGGCAGTGATCGGCTTCAGCTCTGGTCCTGGTGCTGGCAATGATCAATGCGATCGACGTTCACAAGGCAGAGGTAGGTTTAGCGCATGTCGATCTCTCGTTTATCGAGCCAGCTGAGAGAAGAAAACCAGAAGGGATGATATATCCGCACAGATCTTATTGGATAGTATGTATGGAGTTCGATCTATCTCAGCTGATGATGCAAAGCGTTAAAAATTGAATGTCCCAGGTACATATAAGACCCCGCGTTCCCACACTGGTTTCTAAATCTTTTTGGTTGATTGCATCCTATCCATTTTCTCACTACCTTGTCAGTTTAATCAAAATAAAATGTCCGACAACGAGCAGCACAGTCACCAATCCGAGGCCAGTAAACTCCGAGAGAGGGGACACATGGTAATCGATGGCCGTCCTTGCGCAATACTTAAAAAGTCGACATTAGACTACCAGCTCTACTTTGTCGCTCGCGACCTCTTCACGGGCAAGGAGCTTGAGGCCACATTGGACCAAGATGCAAGTGTCGAAGTCCCACAAGTTACGAGAATGGAATTCCCTTTGGTATGACTGCTCAATTGACCCCATCATATGAGCTGTACATTTATTAATCACTGGTCTCTCCCTAGTCATATATCGACAACGGATTTCTTCACTTAATCGAGCCTGGCGGCACTGAGAAAGACAATGTCCGTCTCCCAGACAACGAAATTGGGAGACAGATTACAGAATTTAATGAGGCTGGGACCGATGTAACTGTTACTGTTATCGCAGCAATGGGTGAAGAGGCGGCTATCTCTGTCAAAGAGGCATGCTGAAGTGATTCGGGGAATAGAAGCCTATAGCTCCTTGACCTCAAGCAGCAGGGAATATAGTTCCTCGATTCCTCATGACCATAGCTTAGACAAGAACCTCTTCGATGATTTCACTACGTCATATTTGTCTTCTTTCCTTCCTTTCACATATGCTACCCCGTTTCGGTCTTGCTTCGAGAGAGATCAGCATACCACACAGGAATGCGACCTGCTCTCATTTCCAAGCATTTAATGATTCTTCGATATCCCACAAAGGCCCGAATGCCACAATCTGTAACCACTGCTATCTCAATATACTATGTAAGCCAAGTTTAATAGGAATGGTAAACTTGACGTACCGCACCTTGCCCTTGCGCGCCACCACCGTCTCTGATAGAAACCCCCCGGATGGGCCCGAGGGCTCACCCGCGCTGTCAGGTTATAGGGATTTTCTCAAATTTATTGACGTCCTAGTCACCGTCTCGACTAGTTCGACTATCGCAGGAACCAAGTATTCAGCCATCCCATATGCTATTCGACACCATGATTCATCCATTTGTCTCCGGGCGTCCCCAGAGCCCTCGCAACAATACCTGCAACAGATATGTCTGAACTAGGTTGTTCATACAAGCAATGATGGTTTCATTGTATCTCTGGTACGATGCCATTCCTGGCGCAGCGCTTCCAGGCAATAATGGAAACATATGTACCTAGCTGCTGCGCGAAATCATGTTCGAAACTGTAATCTCGCCCCATCATTCAGTTCGGAATTTCCCATCGCATATTGCTCATTGACAGGCCGTTCCTTGGACAGATGTAGACACATGTTGGCTACTAGTACTGCACCCATCTTACGGTGGCGGCTGCATACCATAGTTGTACATTCCACTCCAAACCGCTGCAGGTGTTGGGCTTTAATTAAGCACAGCAAGTACAACGCAAGGTCGTGGCATGGTTATCTGGCCTAACAGCACATGGACAAAATTCGTCTGTGTTTTGCATCGGAACACTGCGCTGTACACTTGGTCATGACCTACCATAATCAAGACAATCTCGTACTGATATCGCAGAGTGAAGCAGGATCCTTGTCGTCGCGGGTAGCCTTCTTTGGTGCTCGTTATCTTATTCCCATAGGCAGTCTTCGAGCTTTCTCTCACCGTTTTCCAGATACTTGAGTTTAGTTTTTCTCAAGACTCATCGGTTTGCGTCTACTCCCTCCAACATTGGTTAATGCGGAGATGGATGACAGCTTGCCAATCCTATATCTCAAAGAGTTTCTGACGGCCTCAGGATGTGTATGAATTGTCGCGGGTACTGAACAAAAGCTTAAGTATGTCCTCTCCTAGGCAAACTCTAAGCGTCTTTGAACCGGTAGATCTCGGTATTCGACAGTGTTTGTCGCTGACGGGCACTCGACAGTTCCTATTTCAAGATTCGTCATACCAAATATATCCCCTGAGTACTTGCTTACCAGATAGGGGTAGTCCTTGGCTATGTCTCGCCCTGTTACCGCGTAGTATCCCTTATATATTAGGATCTACTGTTTGTCAAATGCAGTTGTGATAATAGGCTGTCCTTTAGGTAAGTGAGTGACTTTGATATTTCCGTTTGAGTCGAATTCGGCAGGCCATTTTTCTGCATCGTTGCAAGGGAACCACACATATCTGTGGGCATCCTAGCAGGGCTTTTGAGTTGCACGAGGATCCCTACCAGACCTCTTCCAGCATGATGAAGCCATTTGCTTTCTTGCGTGGCCTTTTCCTTTTCACAGCAATTTCAAAAAAAAGACCTTCCGATAAGAGATCTACCCGCTACAGATTTAGAATCATGGGTTGTACAACAGCAAAGACTAGTTTTGATCGGTCAGTAAATTGATGCACAAAGATCCTTAAAATCCTTTCCAGATTGTTGATAGTTATCCTGCCCTTCCGAAATAACCATCTGGTGCTCCTGAAACATAACCAGAAAAGGTTTAGAAATAGAGTATTAAATTTTGACTGGGGGTGCATTGGGGGAAATACGCTAAAGCCTTGTCCACAAGCTCACACAAAATGATCATTGTGGCAAGTTCACAGCTCTTTCCAATCACTGACCGCTAAGATAGAGCGTAGTGCCTCTATCTACTCATAGCTATGTATCTTGGTGGGGCAGCATATAGCTCATCTAGGGGGTGTGGAGGTGACAGACTCTGCCGCTTTGGCCAGGCGACTTCGAATTGATGCTGAGCGTGCGCACTTTCGGGTTATCGATCATCAAATGAGCGGGAAGCGAAGATGGAGTGAAATTACGCTTTCAACTAGTGGGGACACATATTATATAATGAAATCGCGTGGAGCTATGCGTTAATTCGAGTGGTAGTAAAGTCTGTAGTATAACATATTCATATATATGAGGAATTGAGAGAAGAAGAGAAACACAGAGAGTGACTGTGCGCGAAGAGTAGAGGGGTTTTACAGGTGGTTCTGGGTCGAACCGTCCTCCCAATGGTGATACCTCGCGCGACTCGATTCAAGACCACTGATTTACATAGTTCTTCCTCTGTAAATGAGGGCAGATCCAATAGCCATATCCAATGCCCCATATGGGTCTCGCATAAAGTTCTTTAATGGCAGGTAAATCATGTTTTGATGGGAATACTGAAGTGGATATGGTCACTGTAGCGCATCCTATGCACGATATGATATCACTTATTGACATGATGGGCTATAGTGAAAGTAGATCCCGCCCGTTGCCTGGGGGGCTACTTGTATTCTTTTTAGAAATCCGACTCTTTACATGGTTTTTATGTGTTGTTATCCCCAGTAGTTCTGATTGGCGGTGTGAACACCCAAGAGATCTCACGCTCTGCCGCTGCACGAGAAGCGATAAGCCTAGCTGCCAAGCATATGCCCAAACTTAATCTAAATCGAAGGCCAAGTGAGATACTTGATTGACATATCTTGACTTGACAGCATTGCGAATAGACACAGTAGACAGCCCAGAGTACGAAAAATCAACTGGTAGGGCAATGCCTCTCCGGAAAGAGCATTGACATCTGCATTGTTCTGCCTTTCAAAGAACCAGAGCGTCGGAGATATGCGTTAACTGAAAGCCCATAAAGAATTGTCAGGACCATGAGAACCCCATTGAGAGATATAATACATAAATGACAAAGAACAACGTGTGACTCCGTGCAAACCTCGGCCATTACTGATTATCGAATCAATCGTATGTATCATGCGCCATGCATCGTATATTGTACAGTGAGGATCTGTACGAGGTGTTAGCGCCATGACACAACTGTGCCATAGTATTTAGCATCCTACTGACATTACTTTGTTTTGTTTTGTTTCTTTTGCTTTGTTTCCTTTGGTTTCGGATCAGATCAATGCTCGTGGCCCGGCTTTCGCAGGCGAGGATAATAGAACAAAAAGAAGACGATCACAGCCAACAAGACGACCAGCGTGGGTAAAAACATAAAGGTAAACAGTAGCAGACTCAAGCCGAAGGCGGCACTCTGGCCAGGAAAGAAACGACGAGCCATGACTTCACAAGCGTCCCAGAACATTGAGAGGATGCTGTTGAGAGAAAAGACGGTGATGGCCGTGGGCGGTCGGGGAACAGCGGCGCTAGAGCTCTTTTCGGTCGAGGGCGATGCGATCAACTCGGGAGGAAGGTTGACTGCCGGTCGAAGATGTGGACGTCGAGCGGATATATTTGATCCAAAGGTCGCAATGAGCGAGTATCGGAAGATAGGAGAGACAATAGGTAAATTTATTGAACCGCTCATGGAAGGGGGTCCAACATATGCAGATGGAGATGAAGGGGAGGGAAATGAAGGTATACATTAGGTCGTACAGTTTGAGAGTCCACATCGATCGCTTACTAAGAACATTGTTGTTCTTCAATGCTGGGGAAGGAAAATGGGTATATCGAAGAAGATAAATTACCGACTTCTGTATTCATTACCATGGGTACAAACAGCGTCTATTTCGCAAATCATAATTTACACCGTTACGGAGTACACCATGATTATTGCTGGAAGAATAGGGATTCGACACAGTTAATGAGAGTATCCGCGGGCCCCCGTAAGGATCCCTCCACGATGGACCAACGATTGGTTCGCAATCGCAAGGCCCACCGAACTCCACCGAACTACCGGCGGCTAAAAGTAGTTGGGGGAGGCACTAGACTGAATTCGGGTCATGACGCCAGATGTAAGGCATTGCTTTTCGCAGGCAGCAGCATTCCCAAAATAAGAATTACGATTCCTCTTTCCTGGTAACGTACCGTTTTGGTATGAAACGAACCCCTTCCCTCGCCCAGAGCGTGTTCGAAAGAAGTGACACTATATATGGAAATGGTACAGAGACCGAGTGGAGACAAAAACCGTCTGGTCTGAATTTATTTCCCCTCTGAGGCACAAAAGCGATCATGTGGGTAGGTGGAGGGATCCAGATCAGAGACCAAAACCCCGGGGGGAACCATCGCTCCCCTCTAGGCAACCACATACCAATTAAATGAAGTCGCTTGGAGGATCGGTTGCCATACAGGGTATAAAGAAATTACTGTGTAGTACCAGTGGCGTGGACAATGACCACCCCTTCCGAATGAAGTCGGCGACTTGTGTTGAGTCTTTGGTCGCAACACTTTTGTTCCATTTCTTTGCAGGATGCAGAGAAGATCATAAATGGGCTTATCGCTGTGACGAGTCCTTGGGAAATATTCCGAGGTTTATCCATGGCTCGCTCCATTCCCGAAATTTTCTTTTTCCAGAATACGCGAGGCCAAGGGGCAACTGGCAGAGCGCATGAAAAGAAGTTCCATACTTTGCCAGCTGAGAGCCAATTGCCTTGTAGGGCTGAAAGCTTGGCACGGATCCTCGGTTGACATTTCGTTACTTCCACGGATACCAACCAGGAGAACAAAACCACTGCTATTAATACTCACCAGGTATTAATTCTGCTGATGTGGATTTATTACCTTCAAGGAATGTGGTGGAAGATCGACAACAATACTTAAAATGTCCGTGGGGCGCATCCCTTGCACCCAGACGAACCCTGATTCACCACTTGATCTCTCTCTGCCTTTCTGTTCTCGTCCCTTACCCTTTCCCTTTCCACGCCTGTCTTTCTGCAGGAACTTTTCCCTCGACCGAACCGCGGATATGCGGACGACCCTTCACCGCCTCCCCATCGCACCTTAAATCCCCTCTGATGAATTTATTACTGTACCTTCTGGCACAACATCCCTCAGTCGACATGGGTCTGCTTACGGGAAGCCGCCAACTCGATGCGGCCGATGCCAACAACTTTGGTGTGGATTGGATCATCCACTACCAGTTTGAAGACACGGGTACGTTGTCCTTCCAATCCATCTGATCATCGAGTGAAAGTCCCTCTCGCTAAAATGTTCTCCCTTCTCTAGAGATGCTGAAAGCCATCGAAGAATTCCGCGCCCTCATCAAAGATCTGCAGGAAGCGAAATTGCAAGTACAAGTCCGCCCAGGCTATGGCGCTTCCTTGTTACTCTGCATCCGTGTCCCCCGCGACCACTTGGGAAATATGGTCTATAAATCTCGGTAAGACGAATCGCTTTCCCGACCCCGCTTTCACCCGATTCTAATACCGTCTAGAGTGAAGGACTGGCTGTATGGGATCATCCACGAGCTCCCCATCGGCGACGAGCATACCTCAATCGACTCCGAAACACCCGCCGAAGAACTCCGATCGGTATACCACGCCGTCACTTGGTCCAAGGCACTCGGCGGTGCGGGCGTCACCGCGCAATTGGGCCAGTGGAAGAATGTGGCCAGCACCTTTCCGTTGCATGATCCGACCGCCAACGCCACCTTGTTGCGCAAGTGGAGTCAGACGTTACTGCTAAATGCAGAGGATTTGGATGCGATTCGGGCTTTGTATGGCGAGAAGGTATCTCCGGACAACCTCCTCCCAGTGAATGACGCTAACATACCATCGTTCTAGGTGGCCTACTATTTCGCCTTCATCCAATGCTACTCAACATTTTTGGTCTTCCCCGCTGCGTGGGGCATCTTTACATGGCTCTACCTCGGACCCTACTCGATCACGTCCGCGGTGGTCAACTGCCTCTGGTGCATCGTGTTTGTCGAATATTGGAAAATCCGAGAAACCGACCTCGGTCTCCGATGGAACGTCCGGGGCGTGGGTGCCCTGAAGGTGAATCGCCCGCAGTATGTATGGGACAAGGAAGTACGCGACTCCGTGACGGGTGAGACCGTCCGTGTCTTCCCGGCGCACAAACAATTCCTCCGCCAGCTGTTGCTGCTGCCATTTGCCTCGATTGCCAGTCTTGCTTTGGGCTCATTGATCGTGGTAACATTCGCCATGGAAATCTTGATCGGGGAAGTTTATACGGGGCCATTCAAGGAATACCTCGAATTCCTTCCAACCGTCCTTTTCTCCCTGTCACTCCCATGGATCAACAACACCTTGACCGACATGGCCACCAAGCTAACCGATTACGAAAACTATCGCACTCAGGACCAATATGACATTGCACAGACCACAAAAACCTTCGTGATGAACTTCATTACCTCCTTCCTCCCCACGATTCTCACGGCCTTCGTCTATGTCCCATTTGGCGCCCGATTGCTCCCGTATCTCGACGTGATCCGCGTTGGAAAGCTGGCAACGGCGTTCGACACCCGCCGAGTTCATATCGATCCCTCCCGGTTGCAACAGGAGGTCATTTATCTCTCAGTGACGGGGCAGGTTCTGAGCTTTGGTGAGGAGATTCTGCTGCCCTATGTGAAACGAGTGGTCATGCAGAGGTGGCGCGACTATCGACAAAAGAATCTGCCGGCCGGACAAGGGCGTCGTTATTCGTACCGAACCGACCAGCTGTTGAATGACATCCCGGGCGAGGCATCCTTCCTGTCAAGAGTCCGGAACGAGACTGAAGCCGATGAATACAACGTTCATGACGATACATTGGAGATGTGTGTTCAGTACGGGTATCTGGCACTCTTCGGCGCGTCCTGGCCGCTGGTCCCGCTCGGCTTTCTTCTCAATAACTGGCTGGAGCTGCGGGGAGACTTCTTCAAGTTAAGTCTCGAATGCCAGCGGCCGCCCCCCATCCGAGCCGATTCCATTGGGCCGTCGCTCCAAGGCTTGGAGGTTCTCACTTGGCTCGGAACCTTGTCTACTGCAGCCATCGTCTACCTGTACCGTGGTGACATGGCTGACGTGCGTCTATCCACGCTCCTGTTGATCCTCCTTGCGGCGGAATGGGCATATCTGGGGCTCCGCTTCGTCGTACGGACAGCTGTAGAGAAGATCGCCACAGGCTCGCTGCGAAAGGAGGCCGCCAAACGCTACGCGCTTCGCAAGAACTATTTGGACTCACTCACACGAAGTACGTCTCCTAAGGGTCGACAACGCGTCCGCTTCGAAGACCGTGTCAATGTCTATACCACGGGAACGGATGTCAAAACCAAGTCTCAAGAGTTCCTGCACCCCGGTCATCATGAGACATCAAGTGAGGAGCGATTCTGGTCTTGTCCCGCCCAGGATTCTGCGGACGCCGGCGTTCGCTTAATCAAAGCCCTATGCATGGGCGATCGGGTACAAGCACAGAGTAAGTCCGAGAAGATGAAAAAGGGTGCATAGAGTGTTCCCACCCATACTCGATGATAGATTTTTCCCCTTTGCATTTCCTACATTATACAGTAGACCTGTAACCATCGCTGGTGATGATAACCTCCCTGCTGTGCGGGATCTCTCTCAATGTCTGCACCCGAGGCATATTGTCTCGGCTACCATGGATTTGAAATCCAGTTCACTGATAACGATAGCGCTACCATTCCAGGAATGCGCAGATAGCTCGGATCTTGTACATATATACTTTCTTTTCCGTCTCCGTTTCCTTGGGTCACGTGTCTCTAGTGTTTTCTGCACAAATCACATTAGTCGGTATCAACTATTTAATACACATCAGGTCTATGCAACACATTTCTTTGCGTATTAGTGCTTGTAATGAGCGTTTTTAGTGCAAGGAAACAGGGGGTAAAGCAACCTCTGCAATTATTCATACTTGCCGAGGTTTGAGACCTCAGGGTCTTGGCCCCACCCTTTGATCAAATTGCTGACAGTTCCCTGGTTAATATCTTAGATCTTAGTCTTAAAATAGAAAGTGATAATTCACTGCAAGAGGACAGAAAGCAAGGGAAACGATGGCTTAAGAAAATGTGTTAGTCGCAACACTGATCCATGGTGAGGAAATATATGTTTGTCACGTCCGCAAGCGGTGAACGGAGCACGATCATCCATCCGTCTTTTCTCGGACAGACGACATGTAACACAACAGCCTGCATGGGTCACATGGCTTATATTCTACGTCAAGTGAGTCCACGTGCCTTGACTGGGAAAGGGCGTGCGCTCTCAATCACTCCCCTCCTACTGTGAAAAGCCATTTCCCACATGGATACCGTTCCCCAAACATCAGATCCAACCACGCTTTGCTACGTATCCTCAGTACGTAACTGAGACTTTGACAGGCAGAGTGGACCCTTCGGAAAGACGGAACGGCATGAGATCCCCTCATTTCGTGAAATAGGTCATCTCCGAAATGGGTCAACTCCACGGTAGGGCTGAGACATGGGATTGGCGAAGGATCTGGATTCTAGCGGGACACGGGTGGTTTGGAAACCGAGGCTTACGCAGCTTATGATAGATACGTCAGTCGTCGGCCTGTTGCGCATGTTTCCTGCAGTATAGAGTTGATACGTGGATTGGGTAGGGATGGGCATGGATGCAGATGCTTGTTCATGCAGTCGAGGGATGTGTTGGGAAGGTGATGAGCGGTCAAGGGAGGTATGCATGCCGCCGGTGATCAAGATCGCAAGAAGGAGGACCGAGGGAAATTGTCGAATCCTTCTAGTTCTTCAGGATCGCCCAGATGGAGGATGACTAGTTTAGAAGACGGAATGACTACTAGTGGCAGTCCACTTTCAGCCCTACAAGGCAACGCCAAGTTCAGCGAAAAGTCAATCAGTCATCCGTGGTTGACCAATGGCGGACCTCGGCCGGGTTCCCCCAGTTCATTGCTTGCAGCTCTTTTCGTCCAGGTCCGTGACCGACATTCCATTCTTATTAGTCGTCCTGCTCCCCTTTCCCTTTCATTTTTTTTATCGTTACCCGTTCCGTTCAATCAGGGTGTCACCCTTCTTTCTTTCTTTCCCCCTTCCCCTCTCTTTCCTCTCTCTTGTTTCTCACACACCAATCTCCTCTTTCCTCTTCGACTTTCCTCCCGCCCCCTCTTTGACTTCGCTCTTCTGGAGGAGCGAGTCTCCTCCGGTCGCCCAATGTGTCCCCCCTCCGAATCGAAACCCGAGCTCTTTCTCCAGGAAGAGAATGAACCGGGAAAGATCGTCCCTATGGTGACTGTCGTCCGTCGGCGCGGACGATTGCATTTGGTCCACCCTCACTGGTACCGGAACAGTTTATTGGCGAGCACGGGATTTCTCGAGTTCGCGAATGCCGGGGATTTCGCGGCCAACGTGTGGAATGAGATCCCCGTACCCCGACATGCAATGATCCTGATGGCCATTGGAGGACCGATCGCTTTGATGATGAGTATTGTCGCCCTGCGCGACTTTATTCTCAGTTGGCGGAATGTCAAACTGCTCCGTGCTGAACGCCGATATCTACAATCGCTGAAACGCGATTACCTCGCATCCTCCAACCCCGACCCAGATTTGATGCGGCTGATCGACAGCCGCCTTGGCCTTGGCTGGCGCGAATTGGGCACAGAGCTGATTGACCGTGTCGCCATGGACGTTTTCCTCGGTCTGGGCGCCCTCCTGGTCGGTACTGGTACGATCATGGCCATCTGGGGAGCCCACCCGAAAGTCTTCCATGCCAGTAACCTCCTGTCGGGGTTCGTGGGAAACTCCTTCGCAGCAGCCTTCGGCGTCGTCAACGCGGTCTGGTCCGTCTACCTTGCCCGTCGATTCCACCGCTACGATAGACTATGTGCGCGCACCCCGGCTCTGTCCCCGTTCCGCGACCGTCTACACCTCCGCTTCAGCAAATTCAAGTGGCACGCAGTCGTTTCCGGGCTCACTGGACTCATCGCCGGTGCTGCCTCCATGGTCACAGCCCAAATGTGGTGGGGATACGTGGTGCTAGCGCCCTGTATGGTACTGCAGCTGCTATGCAACCGGTTCTGGCGAACCCAGCTGGGCTACGACCGCCCGATTGTCGGCGACTACGATCAACGGGGTATCCTACTCCGCGAGACGCAAGAAATCCGTGACGAAGAAAAAGATGGACCACTACTGGATAGTCTCGCCTCTACGGTCACCCTGTACAACGCACTCGGTGCTCTGCCCTCGCCGAGCGAGGCCCTTGACTGGACGAGTCTGGACTCACTTGTCCAATTCATGATCACAAATGACCTGTTCGATTCCCTCTGCGACTGGCTCGCACACGATAAATCCGTTCCTCCCGACGTCCGCGACGCCGTCTTCCGTCACCCATCTTCCTCTTCAGAGCACACCGAGATCACAGTGTCTCCCGACCACCTCCTCCGCGTTCCTGTCCCAATGCAGACCCAACTGCGTGATCTTTGCCGTCAGTACCTCCAACTGGACGGGCGGAGGGTGCTGCTCTATCGGGAGCGGTATCTGTTAGAGATGGTGGGGTCGATGCTCTCCAGGGAGAGTCAGTAATGTAGCACGTCCTGTATACTATTATGTACATCGCATCCGTTGGATGGGGATATCGATTGGGACACTCTGTGCCGGCACATGAAGCAGTAGATCTGCAAGTATAGTTATTAATGTGGTTATCTTAATCAATAGAGCAGCTTATTTATTGGGCTTTTTATTAGCTCTTGAATCAGACAGTAAAGCCATACGAGACCATTCCCAAGACACGTCCAGAATATCTATTTTATTTTAAACCCACCCCAAAGCAAGAAAGCTAAAAGCTAAACAAGCCACTCCTCCTCTTCCCCAACGGATACACCACCAAAGCAGCCACAAACAGCCCAACCGTAATCCCAATAGCAACCTGCACCATCCCAAACCCGAGATCCTGGACGGACTTCTGCTGTCCCGCCCCAGCAGACTGAGCAACCCCATGAGTCGCATTCCGGGTGACATTCGACCGAATGGCATCCGCCGACTCCACGCCCGCAATCAGCGATCCGGACGCCGCAAGACCAGACGGCACGAGGACAAATATCCCCGGTAAAATGGCGGTGGCTGCGTGTCCGTGCCACAGTCGACTGTACAGGTTTCCCATGACGCCTATGGCGAATGCGCCGACGGTGTTGGCGACCTGGGTGTTTGTCCCGAGACGCTTGGTTACGAAGTAATTAGTCACGTAGCCTGTGAAGGCGATGATGACCATTACGGGGCCCTGTTTCCATTTCCCCTGGTTGATGATCAGGAGGCAGATGGAGAAGGCGACGACGAATGGGAAGCGGGCTACGTAGGGGTTTTCGAAGCCGAGGATGTTGGGGCAGGTTGTGTTGGATGTTGCGGAGCGGTCGATGAGGCCGTAGATGGTTGTTCCGACCGTGACGCCGTAGCCGAGGAAGAGGGAGTAGATGATTGCGTAGACCATGCGGATGGAGCCCGGGACGATCTTGTGGGATTGGAGTTCCAGACTGCTACAGAGGACGGTGTACCCTGGGAGAATGAGGGCGATGGAGGATTGGGCGATGGCGGAAAAGCAGAAGAGGTATTGGTTGGGCGTGCCGTGGATGGTGGTTGTTATGCTGCCGATGGCGCGCGCAATGAAGGAGGTTAGCACTGCGGCTGTTACTTCGAAGACGTTTGAGTAGAGAACTGAGCGTGGCGCGATGACATGCTGCATGATGCCGAGCAGACAGCCGTTGCAGAAGATGATGGGCATGTCGATGGGTCTGGCGCCGAAGGCGAATGGGCCGACCATGGCGGTGGCTAGGCCACAGACTAGCACGATGATGAGCTTGTTGTACCGGGGTTTTCGTTTCATGATGTCTTCCAGTTCTTGGGTTGCTTCCTCAATGCCTATAACGTCGTGGATGACGTTTTTGTAGATGTTGTGAGTTTCGGAGAGACGGCCTAGGTCGACGCCCTGTGAGACGCGGACGAGTTTGACTTCCGCGGTTCGGGTCGAGGGATCGTCAAAAGACATTATCATGCAGCCGGGGACGTAGAGGTACTGGCTATCCACTTGGAGGACCTTCGCGGTCATTTGCATGTACTCCTCTAAGCGATGCGTGGGGGCCCCGAAGACCATGAGTGCCTTGCACAGCTGCATAATGTACCTCTCGCGCGCGATAATCTGTGCAATCTGTAGAGTAATTTGAATTTCATCCTCGAGCCTCATATTCCCCGGCGATTGCTTGCTGCGCCGTTTCGAGGCAGCTGTAAGTATTTCACTTGAGACCGGTGTGCTCGCCCCACTGATATTCGTCGAGGTGGCAGCCAGAGTGTTAGGCGACATATTCGGCGGCTTCTTATACCATTTCATTTTCCGTGGCGTAGTTGTCCCAGATGGGCTTCCACTCAGAGGCGTCCCGATCTCTCTAGGAGACTGACTTATGTTCGACGGTACGCCTATATGTACATGATCCAGAGCTCCGTTGAGTTTCAGAAGCTGGGACAAAACACCTCCATTACTCCCACGGCGTCGTATACCCGCCCCATTCCACGCGTCAGCAGGACTACCCCAGTAATCCGGACCCTTGTGCGGATAGTGTTTGTTATGTCCGGGCCGATGATATGCCATTTTATCCTGTGACAATTCTCGGACAAGCCGATGGGCCTCAGAGCTCGATCTGTGATGGTCATACCCCTTCTCAGAAAGCGTGAGCTCGCTACTGACCGCCGATTCAGGACGGTATTGCATAGCACGCACGTCTCCTTCATCAGAAGGTGGACGGCCCAGCCGAGCCGCGCACTCTCTCGCCTTCTTCGTCGCCGCATGTCTCAGCTGGTTAAGTCGGCTTAGCAGCGAATCACCAATACCAGTGTGAGAAGGCTGAGCTAGGGACTCTTTCTCGAAATCAACACTATCTGTCCCCTGAGGCTGACTAAGATAAATGGATTGTTTCCTCGGTCGTGCCTCGGTGATATCCACAGATCTCTGCGTGGATCGACGACGTTCAGGAGGTAGCTCTTCGGGTGATCCCTCTGACTCCGTGTCAACATCACCATATTCGTATCTCAGGTCCGTACCGAAATGGACCCGATGCCGAGACGGTGATACGTGGGTCGGGCTGACGTTATCCGGATTGGTCCCTTGTGTCCCTGCATGATGCTCAGGGGTCCCTGGACTTTGGTTCTCGACACTCCGGTAGCTGATTAATGAACTCTGGCTCGCTTCACTGTCGCGGCGGTTCTGCGGCATGGGGCTGGTGTGGGGGAGTTTGAATAGTCAGGGGTAAAGGTGTGGGATGTAGGGGGTTTCACCCTACACGATGGAAAGCTATGGCGTGTGATAGTGTCTCGAGTGTATATGAAAACATGCAGACTAGTGTAGGGTATTGTTGTTTATATCCAGACGCAAGTGAAACATGAATAGCAGCAAAACCACATGGCTCGGATAAACTTCAGGATGGCCCGCAGTCACGACAGCGTTAGTCAGTATTATTCAAGATGGTCGAGACTTTGGGCACGATGATAAAACGGAGGACGTCTACGGGATGGTCGGTCGTCCAAGAATAGAAAATGGGCATAGGGTGCAGCATGGAAATCCATAACGGGCCCTACCACGGGTAGATCAACGTCATATATGGATCAGCACACGATAACACCACCGAAAGGCACCACTGACAGCTTTATCGGAGTGGACAGCTGGTGTGGAACTCCCTGGACGTTGACGCACTGGGAGAACAGTCTATGACGCAAACAGGCAGTATGTGGGTCCAGAGGAACATCGGAGTTTTCGAGTTTATAGGACCTGTGGACGCTATCACACCAGCTTGAGTATTACTGAATAATGCCCCTAAAGAGCGTCTCAATGCCTTTTTGTTGGCCATATCTTGTTCGTTTAGTAGTATGTGCTAGTGCTGCAGAGTCGATCATTCAGTTGGGGTGGGATATTCTGGCCATGGAAAAGCTTTGAATGTGGACCGTCGGCGGTCTAGACATTGTTTTTCAACTTCAGAGTTCGATAGGTCCGATCTAGAACGTTGGCATAGTCACATCAACTTTTAATTCGGACATTCCACGATAAACATCGGTCGGTCATAGGGCGATCGTAGAACTCTCTGTACCCGAGAAGATGCCGGCGACAAATCGGAGTCGGAACCCACGGCATAAACCTCCGGATCTTGTAGGATGAACTCGGGAAAGGTTAAGCAGGCCGGTAACCATATCTCGTGGTCTAGATTACCGGCCGATTGCGTAGGATCGAGAGATACCACTGTGGTGTTCTCTATGTGCAGGCTTTGAATTCCTTTAAGGTCAGAAACAGTCCTCCACACGAAACCAGAGCAGCTAATTGATAGAGCTTAATTTCAGTCAAGACGTGATCTTCCTTGCGAGAGGTATGAACAATGTAGCATTCCCGAGACGCTTATGTACATACTTACACAAGCACATCATGCGGGTGCCAGGCCAAAAGCACCGGGAAGCTGTTCAGTGAACCAACATTTCAAATTTACATCTATTGGAATTGTCTAGACGGCTTCTTATATTACTCTCAGACCGAGATAATGTAAATGATCGTCCGAGTTAACGACACGCATCTAAATATAGAACCACCTTGCCAATTGAGCCCTGCATCGGATATACTAGTTCCGTTGATGCCTACGTTAAGTCGAGAGTCAGGATTTCTACAATACTGGACTCGCACTACTGTGACCTAGGAGCGAGTACGAGAGCGAGACAAATACGAGGCAAATGAGGAAAACAATTTTCTCAACCCTGATCTCTCAGCTAGAGCCTACTCCCTTATCATCGCCTGTGGGTCGACTAAGATTTGACTACCGTGCGGCTTTCCCGAACGCGAGAACGAAAACGAATCCGACGATGAAATAGCACTGAGAAAACTCATTAACCTCTGGAAGTGCTATTTTAACATCATATCTGGGAAAATATAATCTGAAACATCTCCACATAGTTCATACATAGTCCTTTTGACTTAATGTCTGTTGCCGCCAAGCGAGGCTATTTAGAAGTATGGAAGTGTTGAACCTCTGGGCCTATGATTATTGGCTATGCCACAGTATCCTTCATGATGGATTTTCTTCTGCCTAGTTTTGCTTGTTCCTTCAATTCTGCAGCGTGGCTAGATATTCGATTTAAAAGTACTGTCTTTCAGTGTGCTGGCCTTGTTCTCTCACGACCACATCATACAGCCCTGTTGCATCGAAGGTTATTCTGGCAGCAAGAGATGAACATGATTACACACCGTACGGACAGCAGCCCAACAGGGGATGCAATATCATTTTCCTTTTATCACTATGACCCGAGTATGGCGGGTGCTGTTGTCTTCATCATTCTTTTCGCCGGCACAACACTCTTTCATATCTACCAGATGGTCCGAACCCGAACTTGGTTCTTTCTCCCTTTTGTGATTGGCGGCATATGTTAGTGAGCCTTCTCTCGTAGGGAAACTCATGCTTTTAATAAGCAAGGAATGCTAACTTGAGCAGTCGAGGTACTCGGATATATTGGGCGCGCCATGTCCAGTCGGGAATCCCCGAATTGGACCTTGGGACCATATCTCATCCAAACCTTATTCCTGCTCCTTGCGCCAGCCTTGCTCGCCGCTTCGATATACATGTTCCTCGGACGAATAATATTAGTTCTACGGGCAGAGTCGCACGCAATCATGAGAAAAAAATGGTTAACTAAAGTCTTTGTGACGGGCGACGTGCTGTCTTTCCTCCTGCAAGGCTCTGGTTAGTGACGATACAACCCATTAGTACGAATAACCACCACCAGAACAGTACTAAATATCTCTTCGATTTCTAGGCGGAGGTATCCAAAGCGGCGGCACCCTTGACAGCATGAAGCTAGGAGAGAAAATCATCGTCATCGGACTTTTCGTCCAAATATTTTTCTTTGGATTTTTCATCATCACGGCAGGCTCGTTCGATATGAAATTGAAGAAATACCCTATCCCGCGATGCCACTTACCCGAGATCCCCTGGAGGAAGCATATGAATGTGTTATACGCTTCAAGCATGCTGATCATGATCCGGTCTGTATTCCGCTTGGTCGAGTATCTGCAGGGGAATAATGGCTATCTCCTGCATCACGAAATTTTCCTCTATATCTTTGATGCGGTGCTGATATTGATCGCCATGGTGATCTTCAATATCTGCCACCCTAGCGGAATTGGGCAGCTGCTGGCTAATGAAGCGGATTATGAACTGAAAGACACGTATAGTGCAGTACCGTGAGTATAATCTTATATCTATTTTAGAAGAGACGGGCTCCATCACTTTCGATAATTGAGGTTATGTATATGAAAGCATAGAAGCATACTTCATCTTTTAGTTTACAATTTTCTTACAAACTTCTACCATCAAACTGTTAGAACAAACAATCGGGCAAAAGATAATCGTTTTACTTCGCATTTGGGGTGGCTTTTATTTATTGCCGGTCATCAAAGGTGGCTATAAAGTAAATCATATATGATTTTGGAAGGTGGCGCAAGGAGGCCATCACGTGGGAGGGGATGAGGCTGAAGAACGAGGCTAATATAACAGTTGCTTTGGTTCCTTTCATCAACCGTTTGATACTTCTGTGGGATACTCGTTAATTAGAACCCGAGGATGGCAGATCCTGGATCGGTGATTGGTACAGTTGCAGCTGTTTTGCAACTAGCACAGACCGCTTGTAAAGCCGCCCTGGAGCTTTATAACTTCTGCTCGGTTGTTCAGAATGCACCCCAAGAGATTATCACCATCAGCCGAGATGCCCATGCATTCTACATGACGATCTCCAATCTGGAAAGCTCCCTCCGCAGCGACACAGTAACAACAGTCGTAAGCAGAGACGCGGAGCTTATGACAGCCTTAGAGACGCTGAAGATCCCGATTGAAAATTGCTCCTTGGCGTGTGAAGCGATTTTGGAGAAACTTCAACCACATCTCCGAGTTGATGGTTCCTCATCTCAGGACACGACGATAACTGATACGACTGATGTTACATTACCAATCCAACGAAGATTCAGCCGTCGAAACATGATGTGGTATTTCAAGCGAAAGGAAATTATTGCTTTGGCCGCGGAGTTGGAGCGAAGTAAAGCGACACTTGGGGGCGCTATGAGGAATGCAATTTTGTTTGTCTCTTCACGAACCTCCTACAGAGAATATTCTCACAGGTCCTCGATAGTTTGGTTGCACTGAAAATCCATGCGGTCGTGGGCCCCGGTATCATAGTCCAAGGGAGCCTTGACACCAACGATCTCGATCCATCTTTGACAGGACGCTCGGCATCACAGAGTATCGGCGAATCCCGAGGACACTACCGATTCAAGGACCTAGGGTCGGCGTTGACGGAATATGCTGCCCTGGTGTCTGATCACCCCATCGGCCCTTTCCGCAACTACGAGCTGGAAGGCTCGGCAACTATAGATCTGTGAGATAAGCACCTTCAGGTAATCTCTTGCATACCTGTATGTTTGGGTATATTTATTTACCCTGCCTCGGGCATTAGCTCACATCTTGCAGAGTGGTTCGAAGGGTAGATTTGCGGTGAGCTCCTTTGGGAAACTGTCACAGAAATGCTGAGCGAGCTGGTGACCAACCTCGAGCTTTGTACAGAGTGTCTATCACTGTGGGAACTAGATATCTTTGGAGAATGGATTCTAGAGCTGTTGTATCTATTTTGCTCTCGAGCATTTCGTAATCCATGCAGTCCAGAATTTTACCGCGTTGATTTTCTAGACGCGAGGAATTAAGCTAAGTTTTTCAAGTGACGACAATTTGGTTTAACGAAGAGTTGAAGAGGGGGTCAGACCAGGAACAATCATTACATATGATCGTGATTAGGTATGTAATTTTGCACCAGTGTAAGGATATGCAGGATACAGCGCAGCCAAATGAAAGTGGTGTTTGAAGCTCTAATACTGGAGGAGATATAAGAAATATATATAGTGGGCCAGGGCAAGGACGTCGATGGGCTGGATGGTTTGGCGTAGGCTAAATAATACCAAACACATCAAAAAACTAAATAGTCAAAGCTTCGTGTACACACAACTATGTTTCCCGTTGATTTGGTGGTATTTCATCAAAACGTTACTTGGTGTGTCTGCATACAGGTGTAGTTGAACTTGACATTATAGCCTTGGCACATAAAGCACTTGGGCAAAGGATAAACTCAACAATCGGCCGGCTGGCCCAATGGCAAGGCGCTTGACTACGAATCAAGAGATTGCAGGTTCGATCCCTGCGTCGGTCAATTCTTTTTGGTTCTCTCTAAAGATCCATATCTTTTTTGAACATGAAGACGTTGGTTGGCTTTTCGCCGCTGTGGATCTCCAGGCCAAGATTTTCTACCGACGGTGCCGGGCTCTGTTGTGATTGGTCCATGACAGTCAAGTATGTCCCCTTCAACAGGAACAGGCCCTAACAGTGAGTACGGCATCCAGCCCACAAATGATTTGACGCAACAAATGGGTCAAGTAAACCAAGCACCCATAGTTCGGTTTGTCCTAACACATAGCGGACTTGTGGCACGGCCTCTGTATTTCCCAGATACTTGCTTGTGAGCCAAGAACTACGCCACCAGCCGAGCTAGTTAGCGACGGACAAAGAACTCTGCGGCTATGAGCGACTAGCTGTAGCCCTAACGTGGTGTTGCCTTGCTACTGTAGCCATCTGCCTACCCCTCTCTCATGTCAGAGACGTGACATTTAAGCACCAGTCTGCCAATTCTAATTTTCACGCATTGCTTCGTAGTTGAAAGTAGAAGCCATTTCTAACACTATGGTATCGGCTGAGCAGCTAGCTGTGGAAGGGAGGTAGTGGTCACCTAAAAACAAAACGAATCATGAATGGGACTGTATGGTGGTATGGAGACAGGGGTCGGGTCGTAATTTAGCCCACGGCTAAGTTCGATCGGGGCTTTGGGCGAGGGGGGTAGCTGAGACCATTCCCCTCACGTTGGGGACTGTATTACCACAGAAAATCAGAACAAAGGAAGAGAAAAATAGACAGATTACTTGTAATATGTGAGGCGTCTGTGGCGGCGACAACCGGGACATCGACTGGGATGCGTTTACCGCCCTTACCCTTGTAGTCGGCGTAGCTAATAGTTAAACGCTTGAAGTATAAATGAGTCTTTCCAGCCTTATTTATGGACATCTATCACCTACACCCGTGCAGCTCAATATGAGGATTAGCTGAGCGAGGTGTAATCATCCTTCTGCGCGGAGAACCTTTCAGTCATTCCCTGCCAAGCAGCAGCCCTAATCCCTGGAATATACCTGGCATTAAGACTAGGGATCTAATCCATCTGCTCTGCTTTTACATGGTTCATGAGTGGCCAATTCTTTGTTCCTGTTCGCGCCGGAGCGGGGTTTAAATTAACTTGCCTGTTGATTAAGTCATGGTTTCCAACCTATCTGCTCTGAATTCACTCTTGCTTTCGCTCTTGCCTTCTTCCTCTCTATTATCCCCCTAGAGCAACGAACCACTAGAGCAGTTTCAATCACCATGACCTCGCCCATCGGAGTGCACCTGGTAGGAAGCATCCCCTTGCCTGACACTGAGCAGGTTTTCAGGAAAATTCCAGCAGCGCTGCCAGACCGTCTCTACTCAATCCCAGACGGCGAACCAGGCATCCGGCAAAACTACATCCGCTGGGAGCTTCCCTGCTTTCCCAAGGAGACATACCGCCCGTTCTTGCCAGGTAGCACCGAGTTACCCGCCGACCATCCCGGTTTTACTCAGGATTCCGTGGCACCCTCTCAGTACGATGGTGCTGCGCTCGAATCCTATAAGCGATTCGTGCAACTACGCGATCAAGGCGTCATACCTTCGGGAGTACGATTTCAAGTCTCGCTCCCATCACCCCTAGCCTGCATCCAGGGGCACTTGCGTCCTGAAGTCCATGAAGAGCTCGAACCGTTCTACGAACGCCGTATCCACGACTCTCTGAACGGGATTGTAGCCGGCATCCCAGCTCAAGACCTCGCAATCCAATGGGATTTGCCCTTCGAAGTGATTGATTTGGAGTATGAGCGAGGTCGGTTTCCCGACGGCTTCCCGTTCAAGCCACACTTTGCTCCCGTCAAACAGGGCGTATTGGATCGGATCCAGCGTCTCTGCGCGGGAATCCCGGGAGATGTTCATGTCGGCTTCCATTTGTGCTACGGGGATCTGGAAGGCAAGCATCTGATTGAACCTGAGGATCTGGCGTTGTTGGTGGAGTTCGCGAATGACATCGCAAAGACAATCAGACCACACGTGGTGAATTGGATCCATATGCCTGTGCCCAAGAGCCGGGACGACGTGGCGTACTTTAAGCCGTTGAAGGGATTGGCGGTGGATGAGGATACGCGGCTGGTACTGGGATTGGTGCATTTCGACGACGACGAGGGGACGAAACGTCGGATCAAGGCTGCGCAGGAGGCCACCGGGAAGAGGTTCAGCGTGGCGACTGAGTGTGGAATGGGGAGAGTGCCGAAGGAACAGCTTGATAGTATCCTGAGGATCTCGAAAGAGGTGACGGAGCCTATTAACTAAGTGGGCTGACCGATTGGTGTCACTCACTTGCTGTTCCATGTTCGTTAATCGTTAATCGGAATGCAACAAACAGTAGAATATACCGGATTAGTTGTCATTTCAGGGCCTCAATCTCTCCTGGCGTAAACCTCTTGTCTGTTTCCGCGAGCCAGGTCTACCACTCCCCTCATCCCTCATCCAAGACTTCACGATACTAATTGATCATCAACATCACCAGCACCAGTACATCTTTACACCGAGTATATCTCTAGTTTCTAATAGGCAACGACCCGCTACCCGGACGCTGACTTTCATTGGCACATCACTTCACATGTATTGTCGTCTGCCTATATTGACGCCATACTTGCCACAAGACTTGCGAGGGATATAAGGTTGTCGATACTTGTTAGACCGCTGGCGGATAGCATGCATGGTATTATACAGACCAACAAGATAAAAGAGTTGCTGTCATCCGTTTCAAAAAGCTCTCACGATAACCTCTCAATCTCAATCTCAAGTAAATCGTACGTCTCAGTTGCAGTGTACGGTGGAGAAGTTCTCACCACGAGTGGCGGCGGAATGGTATCAGTAGCCATGGTTTGGAGGGAAGGGGGCTTCAAGAAGATGAGGTAGAGGTGAGGTTCTTTGCGTGATCTTCACGACTGTTCCATGAATCAGGCACACGTGACTGTTGTTTACAGTGTTTGTGGGTATCTACTACCTTGAAATATTTTCTTGTGTCTGGTTGTACTCAAAATTCTCATTAGATAAAGCTAACAATATGCCGTTGTTTTGCTATTGTATCATTTTGAATATTAGTAGCTTCTCTCCTCCTTGATATATCGCACTGTCCTATACAGCCTGTAGAGACTGTACACAGTCTACAATAAGTTCATACATAGAGGAGCAGTCCGGGGGTCCACGCAGAACCCGACCCGCAAAGTCGGACTCAGGCAAGGACTCGGCGATCGGAACCTTAGTAAATTCCGTGAGTTGATGTATGTTAGATCGGATGGAATGCAGCACGCTGGTTAGAGCCGCGTATTCAGTCCTCATTGTATGGTGATCCGGCCCAGAATATATATGTCACGACTGGAAAGATGTCTCACGCGGTATCGTCAGCATACCGAATCGCCATCGGATCCGTGAGCAAACATTTTATAGAAATACAAAAGCTAAAAACGTTTCTCTAGTATATAAACCAAAGTATACTAACCTTTAAGCACTAGTACCCTAGAAGTATTTTGTGCAGCGAAGCGAAACGTAGCAAGCATGGTAGAGGGCTGCGCGAAAGGATCTGGCTTCTGATTGGTGGAAAATTGTCCTTTTGCACCATTTACCTATAAGACGGTGGGTGTATCTGGCAGGATTATACCACTGAATGAAACTATAAGCCAGCTGCCTGAACTGCTTGAATCGCTTAAACTATTTATTAGGGTACAGGTAGCTCGCTTCTAGTGCCATATGGCGGACATTTGTAACCCTCCGGAGTCCGAAGTAATCACTGGGCAATGATATACTATTACCCGATATAGGTTCCTCTGGTACACTTGGTCGGTGCTGGACATTTATCCGCGCTCGGTCCGCCGCCGACCCGCCCGCTGGATCCGCTCGAGATGGTGTCTTTTCCCTCGTCGACCGGACATGTTCTCCGCTCCGTCTATCTGTACCGTGGACTGGAACCTTGGGTGAGTTGGAGAGTTGGAGAGTTGGAGCGCATACTGAAAGTCTACTTAAGAGAATATGATATAGGATTTCTTTCCCTGCGGAATTTAGAGTGCTTACATGGACTTGAATTCCACACTACACGAGTCATGTCTAGGTTATGGTTATTCAAGAATAATCTTATGAGAATCGATTTCAATATTTCAACCAGTAAAATTCAAATTTGATTTAATAAAGTCTAGGCGAAGGAAATATTTCAAATTTAATATCAAGAGCGACTATGCCAACGATAAGTGGCGGAAAGTTCCGAAACGGGAGTCAGAAATCAAAAAGCACACGCGACAGCGTTCCCAGTCGGCCACCTGCACTGGTGAGAATCGCCGACGGCCTATGCGGGCGCTTCTCAATCAAGAGAGGATCTGAAGGGACCAAGCCCAATCATGCGCGACACGAACAGGCGAGATGGGGCCACTAGTGTGTGATCGGCGTCTTGGATTGTGTCAACAATCAGCCACCGCGCTAGCCCTTACTTCGGCGTACAAGACTCATCCATCTGCAACGGAGATGAGTTCCTTTCCTCAGGGCTAATATATTATGTAAAGTCGCGTTTTTGAACTAACGAAAGTAGTCTATCTATGATTGTCCAATGAGAGGGCCACGTAAATGAAATTGTTTCACTTTTACTGAGAGCTTTAGGTAATGCGCCCTCATGGTGAGAGGTTTTAAGCTGGTAGCCTTGCCGGATCTCGCTTCCGAACGGCGAGTGTTTTTGGCGTGATGGTTCTTTCCCATGCATTTGCCTGGATGTTCGAAGCCACTAAGTGGCTTTCTTTTTTTTTCTTCGTTCGAAGATGTTGCATCTTGGTCGCCGATCGGCAATGTTGAGTTGAGGTATGGATGGTTCGTACCCCTGAATCGACGTGCTAAACCCGATGTGAGAGACCAACCCTAGCTGCCGACTCCGCATTCCCTTGCTCTTCGATCACCTGCCACTGAACCTCTTTGATAATATGCGATTGACTATGCGTGCTTTCGGTGCTCTCGGCGAGCGCGATGTCATCCTGTAGAAGAGTGAGGCCCTGCTTGCGCCGGCTGCGCGGGGCGCTCCCTGTGCCATAGTAGCCAAAGTAGCGTTGGCCGGAGCTGCTGGCTTCGCCAATCCAGGAGGGGGAGTAGTATCGCAGAAACTGTCGGAGGAATGGCAGACAGGGACAAATAATAATGAGGTTCGCTTCGACGTAACTGTGGGAGAGACGAGGTGTCAGCACTGTGTGGTGTTGTACAAGGAATAAGGAATCTTACATCCAAAGTTGTGCATCTGCTATGGCGTATGTAACGTCTGTTGCTGTAAGGGTAGGAATCAGGGTGGTGAGTCGCAAAATGCTCGTAATAAAGGTACTGGAGGTTGCTTAGTATCGCATGATCAGTAGGACTGGCACCGAAATACGCACGCGCAGCCAACGACGAACATGAAGAGAAGTCCAAGCTTTTGGACTCGTGGCATCTGTAGGCCTAACACCAGCGGGACAGGAACCACGATAAGGGCCAGGTCCGACACGATATTGGTCACAGCCGTTGCAATGTACAAGCCACTACGATCAATACAAGAACCCCGTGTGATCGAGGAGTCCCAACTCCTCTGAATAGGGTTGCATGCAAAGATCAACGCAAACACAATGGCGACGCTATATCCGCAAATGATAGCCGAGATAATGTGAAGCGCCCATTTATACGTATTTTGTTTGTTGATGATACGGTGATAGAGGATGATCAGGCCGACTTTGGCGAATGCGAGGGCAGGCACGTAAATAACGGCGGCGGCCAGGATGGTCTTTGTGGACAAGATCTATTAATACGGTGTGGATAAGAGATAGGGCGGGTCAAGATACCTTTTGATAGACATCGAACATGGCTGGAGTCACATTCCACAAGTGGATTCCAGTTCCACCATATACGCAGCTCACTGATGGGATAATGTCAATGAATGCTCACGAGTGTTAAGGTGACGGCAAGAGAGCACCACATACACATGCACGCGATTTGTGTAGCCAGAGAAAGAACCTTTTCGAATCAACCACTACTGTTAGCAAACCGGAACCATTGTGCCCTATCGATATTTCCTACCCAGGCTATAATTATTGATACTATTTGAACTTAGCAATTTGACTCGTTTCGCTTGTATCAGGAAGAAAGATTGATATACCATCATCCCACCCAAACTTTGACAACAAGCATGCCCTAGTATATACACGCATGGCCAAGAACAAGGTGCTGAGAAAGAGTCCAATGCCAAAAATGATCATTTCGGTCTTAAAGCCCCTGGGATTAGAATAGTCGAAATCAGGCGTCACCCCGGGGGGTGGAGGAATGACCCCAGCCGTGCTCCCCATAGTAGCTGGTCTTGATATCCAAGGGGAGCGAAATGGGCAAAGGGCGTAAAGAAGAGAGAGGGTCTGACTATAAGCTTTTGGCTGCTTCCATGACTGATATACACATTTCTGAGCTTTTTCAGACAGCTAGTGGCGACAACAACAGAGTTTGAATCTATCAATGCAGGTCATGCTAGCTAGTTGGCCCCAACTCCATGGAAAACCTTTAGTTACGGCAGGCCCCCTGAAAAGTTTCCGTGAAGCGCCTATTTTTATCAGGTGTTTTTCACGATAGATTTCTCGGGAGTTTTCTAGAATAATGACAGTGAAAGTAATATGCAAAACCTATCTAGAATTGAACAAAACTCTACGTAATTCCGAAGTAAAAATATATACCCAATCAAAATCATGAAATTATAAAGAATATTAATCTAACAATGATCCAGCCGGAGATATCAATTGAAATAAATTATGTAATTATATGACTACAGTACAAAAAATGGCAATAAGGCAGTTAACCGAACCTTTGACGGGGAACTGTAGAAGATTTACCCCGGGGTCGTGAACGCCACGTAACGAAAAGATTTGGAAAGGCTTGGGGGCCGAAAGCTAGCGGCCCACTTGGGTTTCCCTGGGTTGACTTTGGTTCACTTGTTAAGGTTGTTAGTCTAAGATGAGATCGCGGCAAAAGCGCCCCCTTGACTGGGGTTGCCACGGAGTTGCATATAGTTTATGTATGATATAAACTGTATCTGCGTCCATGTTTTCTTGGGTGGCGTTTACATCTGGGGGGCCTTAAATCCACCTGGTACTTATATTCTCCCTCCAGCATACCTCGTATAAATCCAACTAGACAAATGTGTCTTGTGGGGCCGAAGGAATCCTGGAGTTCCCGACATCATCTCACTAGCGAAGGCTGGGGCGAGTGCTAAATTCTGCTAACCTCATGCCACTATGCTTCCTGCATTAGCGGCATTAGCTGCACAGGAGACTTATCCGAGCTCGGAATGTTCAGTAGCCGAGCCATAAGTACCGAAAAGGATGTCGGCTCTTCAACTCTCGTCAATTGTTTCTAACCCCGTGCAAGCACTCTTGGGCCAGCGCACAACTCTCAATGCCATCTTTGAATACCCTCAAACTGGGGGCTGTCCTCGGCCTGGTTGCCATTGCCCCCTCAATTGAGGCATCGGACAGCTCATCTTGCCGATGTTTCCCCGGCGATGATTGCTGGCCGTCGGTTTCGACCTGGGATGCTTTCAACCAGTCGGTCGATGGACGTCTTGTGGCTACTGTGCCTCTCGCAGCTCCGTGCCACGCTCCCAACTACGATGAAAATAAATGTGAAGCTTTGAAAGATGGCTGGCTTTTGCCAGAGGAGCAGTAAGTTCCTGGGTTGAGATTGTACCCCGCGCAATGGAATGTGAGAATGTTAACAAGGCCAGCTATCGATCCTCTTCGTCTCTTATGGCTCCGTTCTTCACAAATGCCACATGCGATCCATATCACCCTGTTTCTAAGCCCTGTACCCTTGGCAATTTCGTCCGATATGCAGTTAATGTCTCTACGCCCGCCCATGTCGCCAAGACATTGCAATTTGCCAATGAGCACAATATCCGTTTTGTGATCCGTAACACCGGCCATGAGTACGATCACCTTGAACTTTCCCATAGCTACTTTTGATCCGATTATAACTAATCTGTCGTAGCTACAACGGAAAATCTACCGGTGCAGGTGCTCTGTCAGTCTGGACACACCACCTGAAGGATATCGAATTCAAGGATTGGGACGACAAATGGTATGTAGGAAAGGCTGTCAAGCTGGGTGCTGGTGTCCAGGGAATCGAGGCGTATGAGGCAGCGCAGGCGCAGGGGCTTCGGGTGGTCGGCGGAGAGTGCCCTTCTGTCGGTATTGCCGGCGGATACAGCCAAGGTGGCGGTCACTCTTCCCTGTCTTCGAAGTACGGACTTGGTGCGGACCAGGTCCTTGAGTGGGAGGTTATAGATGGTACTGGCAGGCTCCTCGTCGCGAACCGTCAACAGAACAGTGATCTATACTGGGCACTGGCTGGTGGTGGCGGTGGCACCTATGGTGTTGTCTGGTCTATGACCTCTAAGGCTCATGCCGATGGTCAGGTATCTGGATTGAATCTTACGTTCACAACCACCGACATTTCTGACGAGACGTTCTTCAAAGCCGTGGAGCTGTACAACTCTTATTTGCCTTCTTTCGTGGATGAAGGTATTATGAGTCTGAACTTCCTTACCAACACTTCTTTCTCCCTTTCCCCTATGACTGCACCTGGTCTTTCCTTGGAGAAGCTTAAGAGCCTTGTTCAACCATTTCTCAATGGTCTGGACAAGCTTGGCATCACATATGATTATCATGCCGAAAGCTTTCCCACTTACCTTGACCAATTCAATGCCCAGGTGCCGCTCGTCGAAATTGCAGTCTCCCAGTATGGCAGCTGGCTTCTCCCTCGGTCCCTCGTCGAGAAAAACAGCACGAGACATGACGTTACCGAAGCCTTTAAGACCATCCTCTCTACGGGTGCTACCTTCACCACCGTGGCGGTTAATGTGTCAAAGGAAGTCACTGGCGACGTCTATAATGCCGTGAACCCGGCATGGCGCAACGCAATTGCCCACGTACTTCTGTATACAGACTGGGCGTTTAACGAGCCAGAGGAAATGCTTGCGCAGCAGAAATTGATGACCGAGGTGTTGGTTCCTAGCATCAGCAACTTGGCCCCCGAGTCCGGCGCTTATCTTAACGAGGTAAGTTGATTTTCGAGCGTTGATTCTAGCTTATTCTGACATATGCTCACCAATCGATCTATAGGCCGACTTCCGCCAGCCCGACTTCAAGACTGCATTTTATGGCAAGAACTACGACACACTCCGCGAGATCAAGGCCAAGTACGATCCTCACTCTCTCTTCTATGGGCTGACTGCCGTTGGTTCTGATGAGTGGACCGTCTCGGAAAGTGGCAGAATGTGCCGTGCAGCTACTTCCAGTGCCTAACTCTGGACACGAGTGCATTCCAAGGTCCTGTTATTACCTCTGGGTTGCCTGTGCTGGTGAATAGGCAAAAGAGAGGGACAATGCCCTGAAACTCTTGCAAAGCAAGTCTGAGAGGCATGACTTCCACTCTTCATCTTTCCTCTTTTTCTTTCATAATTTAAGGAGCGGGGGATACAGTGAGATGGAAGGTTGTATACTCTAGATCTTATTTGCTTATGAATGATGTACTATATAGAGCTTAAACAGCTTGAAGCCGAAACGGCCGGTTTAACCCATGCCTCACTAATTAAACCTGTTCTAAATCCTCTGACAACTCTATACATATCGCGGAAGGAATTTGGTGGGGTCTTTTTATATCAAATGATTGCGCTTAATACTTATGAAACTACTGAATTTCTGACTATCCTATCTTGAAGGCTTCATGTTCATGCTCTTCTTGCTTTTTTCTTCGCGTTATTCTTGTCGTCTTTGTGTTTAGAAACTCTGGGTTGATCCAGAGCCTACATTTTTTACACTGCTCTTGGTATTTACTGTCCTGAAACTTTCTTTTCACAGGATTCCTATAGCATGAGTTGAGATTTGCTCGTAGGTGGATGGCTGTTATGGATTTATGGAGGTATACCTAACAAAAGTAGGAAGTTTAGGTCTTGTAGAACCATCTGCCATACCTTCATACCTGGAAGCAAGTGACATAACAGCACATCGAGGCACTAGTGCAGCGTCGCATGCTCAAACCGAGCTACTGAACACTTCGTGAAATACGAAAACAACATATCAACCGTCATCCGCGGCTGGGACAGCAGTGCAGATATGATACTATTGGCCTGTATCTCAATTATTTACTCCCGTTGAAGGATAGAACCTGTATCAGGCAGCTCGAATGGAAGTCTCATATGCTATGGGCGAGTCGGGAAAGCCTGAACGGGTTTGTCGAAATGGAATGTGTGTCTTTGCACCGGCTGACCATATGTGGAGTGTCCCTTTAGCTCAAATCATTATCAGCAACTGACTCGTAGCATAGTGCATCTGCATCCCCACCCATTCGTGCAGTAGTATACTAAGCCAATTGTGTTTCCACTTGCATGCATTGCTACGAGACCCACGCTGCCGAGCTTCGGCCGCGACATCGCTCCGCAGGAATGTTTGGGAGTGGAGATAAATTGTATTTGTACGATACGTACAGAGCGAAGGTTTCTACTCGTAACTGAGTAATTCTAGGGCGTAATTTAAAGCGGCCTTGGGTCCAGATGGCTGATGTGGTGCGTCCGCTACCCTAACCCCGGACATTGTCGGTTCCTGCCAAACTTCCCGGCGACCATCGCTGCATGGCTAGGGTCTTCTGATGGATTCCTATCACTATAATGACCAGTGTAATAGTCCTTGGCCGCCTCTGTACTAAAGCCACCGATAATGATAAAATGTTACATACAAGACGTGATTGTCAAACATTGAATGCCTTCGAGATAACGTTTTCATAAGTATCAGGAGTGGAGAGTTAATCAGTGGAGAAAATAATAACGAAGGTCCGAGGTATATACTGCATTCTACCAGAATGCACGGAAATAGAACTATGAAACTTATTACTGTACGCAGGAAGAATGGGATGCGTTTAGGAGCGACCAGTCGACGGCGAAGTCACAGCTGATTGGGGGGGGGGGGGGGGGGTAATTGCTGAATAGGAACTGTTTTATATTAACACTTATTATCTAGATCCTCGTGATAGCTCTGTAAAACATAATTTTATTCAGTTGGATCGCCACCTAAAATACATAGTTCTAGGGAACGGTGGAACGATATAGTATATTCCTACTCCTGTGATCGAAAACCCGATCTAAAAGATACCTGAAAGTCAAATATCGAGCAACTTGGTGTATAGAACTTTGACATAACGCTGGATGGCTTCATACATCATAGCAGCTATTGTACAAAAGTTCGGCCGAATACTCGGTGGTAAGTTGGTTGGTCAACGGAACCCCACTACACGAGCCCCCGCAGAGTCTGAATTAACCCGCAATCCCCAGATCGAGTCTGAAGCATTAGAACAAGATCCAATGAAACCCTGTTCGTATATATCGGCTTCACGTTCAGGACCGATGGCATCCAGACTACCTAACGAGATACTGTATGCCATTGCAGAGCTGTTGGAAGAGAATGACCTCATTTCTCTCGCCCAATCCGACAGCCGTTTTCTCTCTGTCTGCAATCCCGTCTTGTACCGAAAGAATATGCTAGAGTCTGATGGCTGGGCACTTATCTGGGCCATTATCAATCGCCAACCTCATACAGTCGCATGCGCACTCAGCACGGGAGTCACCGAACTCGGGGAGGCGCTTGCGTTTGCCGTTGAGGATGGACAGGAGCAAGTTGTGGAGGGGCTTCTGTCTGTCAAGTCGGCTGATTTCTCCCCGAAATATGACTTTTATGGCCAATTTCTCAACTGGACCTCTCAAGATCGCATTACTTCCAAGTGTACCGCAGCCAGCTCACGATGTATTGAGCAACTCAAAGCTCGCCACCAGTGGAACCGTCATGGCGGGATTGATAATAGGTCGCCTCTTTCACGGGCTGCCAGAGGAGGCCATTTGAGAATTGTGAAGCTTTTAATTGAACTTTACGGCGGCGACCTAAATGTCGAAGACTTGTATGGGCAGACTCCTCTCTTCCATGCTGTACAAGGGGGCTTTTTGGATATTGCCAAGGTTTTGTTCAGTACTGGGCATTATAACATGAATGTAACAGATAGCAACTTCAGAACAGTGTTATCACATGCAGCCCGCCTCGGCCAAAGTGAGATGGTACAGTGGTTGGTAAGCTGTGGGGCTGCGATCAACCTCAATCATCAAGACAGATATGGCCAGACGCCGCTTCATTATGCTGTCGAGCGCTCTGATATGCTTACTGCGAAAGTGTTGATCGAGACTGGCAGAGTTGATCAACGCATTGCCAACCGAAACGGTGAAACACCACTTGATCTTGCTACTCAGCACTCAGATGCATCGATTGTGAACTTGTTGGTCGAGTCCAGCAGAGTGGACCTGGACTTTGGAAACAACAATGGTTATGCATTGCTTTACGTTGATACTTCGCTCACCTATGAATCGACACCGTCACTGTCAGTGTGCAGCGAAATGGAGAACAAGGATCTGAGAGCGCTTCACGGCGCTACTGAGCACTCGAATACCTCCCAGTTAGAGCATCTAATTGAATTGAGGGAACTAGACCCTAATATTTCGGAGGAGCAAGGCCAGTGGATGTTTTTAGAGGCTATTCGTAACTCGGATACATCGACTTTAAAGCTTCTGGTCTGTTCAGACAAAGTCGACTTAGACAGGGCGGATGATCAAGGACGTACGCCGCTTTCACATGCCGCTCAATACTCCGACATATCTATTATGAAGCTTTTGATTGACACCGGCAGAGTTAACCTAGATTCGAGAGATAGCAATGGTAGAACGCCGCTCTCATATGCCGCTCAGCACGCAGATACGTCGGCTGTAAAACTTTTGGTCGATTCAGGCGAAGTCGAGGTGGATTCTAAAGATATCCGAGGGCGGACACCACTTTCCTACGCTGCCCAGCATATGGACTTGGTCAATTTAGCGACTTTGGTGAGATTATGGTACGATGATGATAATGAATCTGGGCCCAACCCAAATAATCTCGTCCCTCGCAGATCCCTTGGAGACACCTCGACCCTAAGGGCTTTAATCAATTGTGGCAAAGCCGATCCTAATTCTCGAGATGGAAAGGGTCGGACGCCGCTTTCATACGCGGCTGAGTACTCAGATTCAGCAGCCATAAAGCTTTTGCTGGGAAGTCCTTTAGTTCAAATCGAGTCAAAGGATAACGAGGGAAGAACTCCGTTTTTTGAAGCCATTGCCTGGGGTAATCTCTCCGCAGCGGAGCTGCTTCTTAACTCACCGATGGTCGATCCCAATCCTAGAGACAATTATGGCGATACACCGATATTCGAACTTTTCGACCTCTATCACACGCTTAGTTTCCAGGATGAGGATCAGATATTTGAGCCGACCATCAAATCCATCGTTGTAACAGGCTACAACCGTATTGTGAAATTGCTACTCGAAAGTTGCGACGTTAAGCTTGATTCTCAAGATCACTATGGTCAAACGCTGCTTTCATATGCCGCTGAAAACTGTGGATACGACGTTGTCAGGCTTCTGATAGACTCGGGGAAGTTTGACCCTATAGGGCTCGATGGATAATGGTGAACACCACGAAAGTCCAAGCAGTTCTCAGGGATGGAACTCAGAAGCCGTGTAGTCACAATATGTGTCAGTTGCCATATGAATGATGTGCTCACAATACAGAAATATACATCATGTATGGCACCACACGCCCTCAGATATGTTCAGACTAAGAAGTGTGGAGGGACCTGGGACTATGTACCAAGAGTGATATACTACGAACAATTTCTTAGGCCAGTCACAGTTTTGCAGTTGTCTGAAAACTGGCTGATGAGATGTCCACAAACACCTTATATGCTAAAGCCTCCCCACGTGCAGACTCCCAAGAACGTTCTTGTGAGGAAAGATGGACCGTGGCCAGACGACGACCGCAAAAATGATAGTGAAGCAGAATCTTTTCCAACCTCCTGAATCTAGATTCGTGAAAATCGGATATAGTATGCACACATAAAGTTTCTCGGCAATAGCAATACCACCCCATATCTTAACTTTGTCAATATTCTATCTTGGGAGTTTGAGCCTCGCGCCCCTGTCATGATGACCCCTAGCATTGTGATGGGCCACACCAGGTCTTAAAGCCCAAAAGATATCAGAAATTGCAACCACTAGGCAATCCGGATGTGATGGACCAAAAGATTATATAAAAAGGGAAAGATTGGCATTTGCCTAGTCAAAGATGGACACTTTATTGAAATACTGTCTTAATCTCCTCAACAGCCGTAATGGCTTTGCTTGCTTCCTCCGTGTACTTCGTTTTGCACATCTTCTGTAGTTCAAACGTATGCTGGAGTTTATCAACCATGAATGGCTTTAGCACCGATCTTTTCCCAGACGTGTAGTCATAGATGACAGTGTCGTCAAAGCATTTTGCGGCTACCCGGCGATGTTGATGCGACAAGACCCAAGCCTCCATCCTCAAGCATGTTGATTCGTAGGTAGGCCGCTCGACTAATTTATACAGCACAGATATCCGATCGGGAAATTTCATTGGCTGTGTAGAAGAAGTTAGGTCAATTCGGGGCTCTGTCTCCACAAAAAATGTGTGCACCGTACAAATTTGAACTCGGTCGTGATTCTTTGGAGTATGAGGCCCAGGCTCCGTGGGGTTGGTAAATCGTCCCATTGCCTCTTTTCCTCGGCTGTGGCATTTTGGCCGTGCTGACGGATGAACTGAACCCGGGCAGTTTCAACGTAGCGGTTGTACATAATATTGTTAACGTGGCCTGTGGCTCGTGAGTTTGATGCAATCTACCTTGTGATTCGATGGAAGTTCGTACCCTGCACATGTTAGATAGTATGCACAAATAACCAGAAAAGCAGAATACTCACCATGCTATCCTAACCAGGAGCCCCAGTCAAAAGTGTTCCATTTATGCACGTTAACGATGGGATTTGGGTTACTGCTTACCATGGCCCCCCAGAGCACTTCATGGCTGTCTAGTGCTCTCCATTGCTTTTCAGTGAGGAACCCTTCCCGACCTGCCAGAAGCTCCAGCCAATTTGTTTCCAAATACTGAGACAGTTGTTCTGCTCTCTGTACACACTCTGCAGAACTCTGTCCATCACTTAGCCGCTTTGCCTCGCTTGCAACTCTGCAAACCATCTTGGATTGAATGGTGTTAGGGTATTGGGGGCAGGAGCAAGATCGCGATTTGGGTACGCTTTGCTCACGGAGTATGATCGGATCTGCAATCGCGATGACCCTGCGAAACTGCTTGGGAATTTAACGAACGGTGTGCGTGGCATTGATACGATGGTAAAGCAGAGCAGTACGTGAAACCATTGACTGAGTGGCTCGATAAGTTAGAGCAAGAGTGGAAGGGGAAGAACAAAACACAAGCAAATAGGTGGGAAAGTGAGCTCTCCCAAAGCCAAGCCCGCATTTACCGAATGAATGTCGGGGCAAATGCGAGGGGTTTATCTCCAATTTGGGGAAATAATCTTGACGTTCATTATATTCAATACGAGGTTACCGCGCTTCTGCCACCTTATCGCATTTTGTTCCGTTGAATCAGCCTGGAGGTGAAACTTGACCCTTGATCGGCTGACCCAAGACACACCATTTCTCCAATTCCAGCTGCATATTTGTCTTTAGCTGTGTGTTGTTCGCCTTTCTTGCCAATGTCTCCTCCCTCCTCAGGTGTCGACGAAGCGTCCAGGAACTTAGAATTCTCAGCTAGCCACTTGTATCTTGCTTTGTGCTTTTTCACATGATCGCAAATGGGCCTCGCCATCTCCAATTGTGACTTGCCAACCGATTCATTCGACTTCACAAGAGAAGCCCTAGGCACTTCCCCAGGCCGTTCATCAACAGTGGTTCTCCAACAAAACAACAGACGACTTGGTGATGTTCATAGAAAGGAAGGATATGGGTCCAGGCTAAGCTGAGAGATGGAGACTGACTGGCCAGGAGGATTGGCGGAAATAATGGGGGGAAATAATTTAAAGAGCAGCGAGAGAACAGACCATCCTATGGACCAGAATCGTTAGATAGGGGCATTATTTGCTGTGACTAAGATTAGATATGTAACTACGGTAGACTTCCTCCTGGGCTAGTCAATATAACTGTTTGGATGGTAGTGAATTGAACTGCGAAGGGCGGATCTAACAACGATTCTGGGGTTTATTTCCACAAAGCACGTCAGAAACTAGTTCAGTACCACCAAAAGACCAAAACTGAACTATAATTTATATTTAAAAGCCACCTTAGTCGGTGATGCCCTGTTTCCCCTCCTGTACAGTAGTTGTAGTTTCACTATTCGTTAGCTTTGGCGATCAATTGGTAAAACAGGTCAAATCTGTCCCTTCAAGGTTTACACGAGCCTTGAATCCTGAATTCCCCCTACGCTGGCTTCAGCCACAAAGGAAGACAAAGAAAATACGCCTGGCAGGTAATATGATGATCTGAGATGATCGCCGAAGCCGCGGATAACTGGATCTTGGCTCACTATATATACACAACAATCGGCTCGTTGACCAGCCGTGAGCCGTCTTCGCTCATGCAAGCAGCATTTACCATCAATGTAGACCGTTTTTCTCTGCGACAGAGACTAACCAAGCCCCTCATAAGAGTCACCGTACCAGAGAGCAGAATCATTACAGCGTCCAGCCACAGCAATGGATGGAAAAAGTCTGGAAGGGCGAACATTACGTGATTTTGAATAGAGTGTGAAAGATGCCGATAATAGTTCTCCATCCACCACTGAGCGTTATCCCAGTGTACTCTCTCGAACCCATAAGAGGTATGCACGTGGCCGAATACATGCAGTAGAGGGCGAACTTTCCACAGCTCCTCCAGCAAAAATGGGCATCCTTCGGGAGATCCTTGGTACCAGTCTCCGTGAAATTTGGCTGGTGTATGCGTGACCAAGATATCCGTAGATGCTGGGATGGTGTCGGCCCATGCATCTTGATCCACGGGATATTGAAAGGCATTTTCAGGACCGCCGCAAACAGGGATCTGTGGCGCTCCATAGACACGGATTTGCCGCAGTACACCAGATGTGTCACAAAGGGGCAGTGATACCGAAGCCTGCTGGAGATAATGGATGTCACCCCAGTCAATTGAGACACCACGGTTATGTTGTACGGCGCTTTTGCTCTCGTTCTCAACTGGTGGTTCCGTCGCTAGCCTATCTTCCGCTAATCGGGAACGAAAATCAAAAAACCGATCACTATTACCAGATATCACGACTTTGCACTGGTGCGGGAGTGATTTCAGCCAGTCAACCGTTTCCTGGATCTCCAGGGCGCTCCCATGGAGGCTCAGATCTCCCGCGTGAATCAGAATGTCGCCATCTGGTATATCGCAGCGCTGGGAGTGCGTGTCAGAAACACAGACAACTCGGATAAGCGGCCTGTGTTGGGACCTCGCCAGTTTCCACCTCATAAAGTTTACAGATGTATAAGCTGACCAAACGAGCATTGTGAGGGGCGATAGTGCTATCCGACGCAGATTCGTAGCCAATAGTTGGCGAAAGGCTCGGAAATCTGGGCGGTTCAGAACGTTTGTGATCATTGTAACTGTTTGCGAAGATTCGTGGTGATTTGGAGTCGTGTATTCAAGATTCCTAGTTGAATGAGGGCTGGACATTAGCTTTTATAAGGTTGCCCTCTACGCCCTCAGGCAGCTACTAGATGACGTGGAATTAGGCCTCGCCAAAGCCTGTGGGTTGGACCCGTAGGTTTTGACCCGACCCGTTTCTTAGCGGGTTTTATGTCAAGAGTCGCGTTAATCCGCGGATTAGATATAGATATAGATTTCAAATGTATGTATTTTTTTCTATTACTATATAGACTAAAGCATATGCTAATATATGTAAATTATTAAATTGTTATATTCAGATTTAAGAAGAAATAAGGATATAGTACGCTTCTTGACATCTAGGGGTCGGGAGTATTATAGAAGAGCATCACGTGGAAACTGATTTCGAAAAGTCTTCATAGATGGTTTCGGTACCATTCATTGTGGCAATCATAACGACCCCAGTATCTGCAGGCTTGATACCGTTGAACAAGAATTCCTGGTAAGTACAGTTACTAGTATGCTCATCATACCCACACACTGCATACTTTTCGCACAGGCAGACTACCGGCATCCATGCCTTGTCATGTTTATTCTGTTCCACATAAAGATAAGGAAGATTATACGGGTACAGTGAGCTGTGAAAATTAGCCTCCCCCCTCTAGATATTCCCAAGACATGAAAAATAAACAGCATATCCTCTTCTTGCTACTTCCCTAGAATCTCAACCCTAGAATCGATCTAAATCCCGTCAGAAGTCTGTTCGAATATCCGATTGCTAGTGCGGTTGGACGCTCAAGATGATTCTTAGAGACCGCTGTCCTCAATTTAGCTGTCTGTGCATTAGCATATTTAGTAGGCGAATGGTGGAAGTGTACGTACTCATAATAAACAAACCAGGTACGATCGATCTTGCCATCATGGTAGTCTGCCGCCTAGTCATAGGGCGGTTAGTTTCCTGAAGCAGGAAAAGTTCTCATCTATCCATAAACGAGCATCGACAAAGTATTGTATCAATTTGTTTTCTTCTTGCACCCATTCCCGTTGGCGATCCGTAATGGAATCGTGAGAAAACGTTTGGGCACGGTCGAAATCAATCCAAAGAACTCTTTCTAAGTCTTCTTGAACCATCATATTTTGTGGATATGGATCTCCATGGTAGACTCCAGCTCTGTGTATTTCCTTGATAACATTATAGAATTTATAATTTTTTTTCTATCAGAATGCTAACAGGTAGATCTTTTTAAAACCCAATATATATTTAAGTAAAACAGCATTAGGAGGTAAAGGGTCTTTGAGAAACTCGTTTAGATATAATAACCACTTTTTTGGATTAATTTATTTAATTAGGCCGTAGAAATTAGGTATATATCCTTTGGCGCAGAGACCATGAGCCTTCAGTCGAGCACAGGCTTGGCTTTCACATTTGAAGATATCGACTTCGCGGTCTTCAGGGTCGGCATCTGCTGGTTCAATACCGTGATACAATGGCATATTCGATAGTGGAAATTAAAAAGACAAGTCTGGTCGCGTACCACTTTCATAATACAGTCTTTACCACCCCAGTTTGTGCGGAAGATACATGATGCCTGAGAGCTCTTAATACGTTCAACGTATTTTATTGTCGGCAAATCGATTTCCATGATGTTTTGTCGCTGTTGTAGTTGTTGGACGTGGATTGAGTTACGCAAAGGCGACGAGATAATTGATCATCTCCATGTATCTCTGCACTATGCCTATCTTGGAAGTCCGCACCAGAAGCCCAGATGACCTCAGCCACAAGGACAGAATATAAAAACAACTTACAGCCCTTTAATATTATGTGTTCCGAGGAAGTCTCTGGCATCCCTGCTCACCGCGCCTCCATCACGCTACGCAATATGGAGAATCTGGTCAGTCTCATAGCTTATTTACAACATGGACCACCGAAAATACCGTTCATTGACCAAGAGCAATTGAAGGAAAACACAACAAGACAAACATACTCCGCCGACGACATCCGCTCCGTTAGACACTGGACAGATTTCAACTTATCTACAATCCTACATCAGCACCAGGCTATACTCGCAAATAGCCGATACGCTGATAAGGCGATGCCCAACTCCCCTCCTCAACCTATCAACTCAGAAACAGGTCTTAAGCGACGTTTTGCACTCTATATTTATCAAAGGGTGCGAGGGGCTCTTCGCAGTGGGTTTAGTTTTCTGGACACGAACGATCAACTAAGTAACCGCACTGTTGTGGAATTTGGAGAAAGAAATTTGGCAGAACTTATTAAGCAACTATACCAGATATCGTATACTACAATCCAATTGCTATAGCTGGTACACGACCGAATCGTCTTTCCGGGAATCTAAAACCCTCTTTCAAATACTCTCTTACTTAACAGAACAGCCCAGAACATTATAAAAGAAAGCAATTCAAACAAGCCTTAGCTTAACTTAATTTCTAAAGTAGTATAAAATTCGTTTTAAATTTCTTCTTACTAATTATGAACTTGTCGCCATCCACTATCTTAACCGCCGTAGAAATTCAGAGCTATCTAATTCTATTCTATAGAATACAAAGAGAAGCGAGGGAGAGCCGCGTCTTACAATTTTACTTACTTTGTGGTATTTAGGTATGTTAGCGTCGGATGACGAACAATGGGGTTTACCATAAGATCCGACAATATGTAACTTGACCATTCATGCCTTGTATAAAAGCGATATATTTTTAATTCTACTTGGGGCCTGTTACCACCGCACCCTATACTGGTTATATTTATGGAGATTCTACTGTGATCTAATCAAGATAATAGTTCAAGAGATCAATATACTCAATTGGCCAGAGTCTTGGATTTCACTGAGGACTCCCTATGATAACTGTGTTCGCCCTCACCTCGCCCTTCCTCTTGACGTGTTTCAATACGGGTTACGATTCACACCAGACAACCCTGTTTAGGGTTGTACCAATGAAATCGCCTGCTTCAGAACATCGCGATCATTCTGAAAACTCAGCTTCTCCAAAGCCTCCTCCAAGGGAAAGAATTCCGGGGTGAACTGCTCCTCCCCACGACTAGCACACCCAGGAACCACCCCGTCATCCAGCGCAGCAATAAACCACCAAATGATTTTAACATCATGCACGCCATCCTTGCCCAACTGTCGCATTGTGACCATAAACGGCTCTGTTAAATCCGGGTACGAGCGAGGTACATCGGGCAGGTGGCCCTGTTCGTCGATTGGAGGGGCACGGGTCTGCATTGTGACCGGGAAGAGGTGAGCCTGATAGCCAGTTTCCTCGCGGACTTCGCGCAGGGCAGCTTCCTGCCTGGATTCACCACAATTGCGGCGTCCTTTTGCGAGAAGCCATTCGTTCTTCGCGTGGTAATGAATCAGGCAGACCGTTTTTCGTTGGCTGTTCGATAGGTCGAATAAGATGGCCCCACTGCTTTCGACGAATTGCTCCGAGGTGTATTGCGTGGTGGTGTTGGGGGAGGTTGCCATGATGCTACACAGTCAGTCAGAGAATGATTCTGCTGGATTCAATGTTCATATTCTGCTCACCCGACCGTGTTTTGTTGGTGGTTTCTGGTTTTTTTCTCGGGGGGGAGCGGGGATGGACTAAAGTGGAATTTCGATCTACTTCTCTTCACAATTTGGGCAAAATTTCCTATCCCAGTCTCTACCAAAGATCCCACGGAATCGGCATCTGGCCAGTTTTTCGTGATCACCTGTGCCCCCGCCGCTACAGGTGCGTGGCAATGTGCAGACCAATAGTTGACAGGGTTCACCTATCAATCTTTTATTCTAAAATGATATTTCTTTTTTTAGACGTCATAAAAGGACCTCCTGGGAAGCCATTTGGACCTCCCGCTACACCCAATAATGCTAGTGCCTATCACTAGTGTATTTCTTCGGGTGGGAAGGTATGGAACCCAGCGAGAGCTGTACTTCACCACGCCACACTCCGCCAAGGGCTACGAGTCCGAAAAAGAGACCAATCCAACAATAACGACGCCATTTACTAGAGATTCAGATTACTTTCTCTTTGAATAATCCATGTGATTGCGAAGGTATCCAGTGAAGCAGCCATATTTATTAAGAAGTTGAGATAGCACAAGTTCCAACGCATAGTTACAGAAAGGAAAGTGACCCTTCAAACTCGCTTTCACTCCTTCTCAAATCTCAGCATCGCGCTTAAAGATTCTTTCCGAAAAACTCCACAAGCTTGGGGCCAGACACTGTAAGGTCATCATAGAGGTCAAAATGGTTCTTTCCTTCGACGACGAACAGTTCCTTAGGTTCGCGGGCTGCAGCAACAGCGTCCTCACTGTAGTGAAGAGTCTGGGCCTTGGATCCGGCGACCATCAATAACGGCCGTGGGGAAATCAGGTGTTGGAGGTTGAAGGAGTCATAGCTGATCATGAGATCGTAGCTAGATGGTGGAACTTTCTGGTCCGAACGGGGATGGTTTCCACGCTTGGACCCGTAGTATGAGGCGGCATCTTTGAAGAAGGAGTCTGCGTCCGGCGGAATTTCGGAGATATCACTGCTGAACATAGCCGGGGGCTCAACGTTAGGGTTGTTGGCCAGGCTCGCCCGCCACTGGCCGGCCGCCTGAAGTGCACCAGCGATAGCTTGAGGGACTTCCTTGTTGTTCTCCTTGTGTAGGCCACCATTTCGGGTCATACGGCCAACGCAAGCGGCACTCACGGTGGCAAGTGCCCTGATACGGCTGTCAGACTGCGCAGCATAAGATGTATAACCACCCGAGGCGCAGATTCCGAGGACACCAATCCGGCTGGGATCGACTTTGCCCTTCAGCGTGCTCAAGTAGGTCACAGCAGCCTTATTATCCTCGACTCTCTGATGTGGGTCTTCTAGCCCACGTGGTTGTCCAGTGCTTTCCCCCTGATACCCTGCGTCAAACGTAAGGGCGTAGAACCCGGCTTGAGATAGCAGCCGGGCATGGTCTGCGGCGGTTTGTTCTTTAACACCGGTCATGGGGTGGCTGATCACGACAGCAGCGCCATTGCGGTCGGGGGCGCCAGAAACGGGAGCGTAGAGCTCGCCGCTGATCTGCAGCATAAAGGATGGGAAGGTGACTTTCGTTGGAGCAGACATTGTGTAAGATAAAGATCACCAGGAGTAGTAACGGGTTCTTGGAAATAGATTGCGTAGAACAGATATCAGTTTTCGTTCGATATTCGGCCCTTTTATCCCTTAGATTAACTTTTATATCGAACAAGACCGAAGGGGTCTATGACGCCGTGGCCCACTGATTTTCCCGAAATCCTTCGGGTGCAGCTAGGCTGTTCGAGGCTGACAGTATATTACCTTTCGGAAATACGTGATTATACCCCGACAATTTAGTTCTGCGGTATTTCACGGGCCCAATCCTAACCAAGCTTTCCCCACAGTGACTGTGTGCTTGGCATCTCATACGTCACCTTTTCCCGAAGCTTGCAGATCTTTTGCCGAAGACCCATATAGTGCTTGAACTCCCTGGCGTCTGTGCGTGCATGTGCCGAGGAATTCAATGAAACGTCAAATAGTCTGAACGTCCCAATTGCGAATGCCGGCGTGATGGCATGTCCGGAAGCGGACGGCAGACGGATTTGAACCCCACTTTAATATAAATTATCTACCTCACTTTCTGCTGATTTATCTTCCTAAAACTTCGTCTCCTGTCCTCGTTAACTCCGGCTTCTAATTCCCGAGTCATCATCATTCCATCTAGTTCTCACCCGTATCTCCTCCGTTCACTTTGACAATCTCACCCTGGAAGGCTTATGGTCAGGGCAAAACTGCTAACATCTAGATGGCGAACGAAATTGAGAGACAATATGGCGCTTAGGGCCTTTATGCTTTCAGTTTACATCCTGGTACCATAACTACAGAGCTTGTTCGCCATATATCGGACGCACAAAAAGCCGACTGGGAGAGAAACGAATTTCTGACGAACTACTGGAAGAGCCCCGAACAAGGCGCCGCGACCAGTGTTTGGGGGGGCAGTGGCACGGGAACTGGAAGGCAGTGGGGGTCAATACTTGGATGACTGTCAAATCCCACCACTGGCCGATCCTTCACAGCGGCATGGACCCGGCTATGCGGAATGGGCGTACAGTCCAGAAATGGAAGCAAATTTGTGGACCAAAACCTTGGATTTGCTTAATGACAAACAGAAACTTCATCCCTCACGTAAAGAGTCTGACAGGAGGGCATCATCAGACCTAAGTTCAGCATTTGTATTGCCATATGTGCGTGCTTGTCAGACTCTACCGGCTTCGTTATCCAATTTTCACATTGTACATTATTTGTAATTTTCTTGACGCCAATAAACGACTACGTTAAAGGTTGTGTGTATCACATGGCTCAATCTCGGCCTGCCTCCAGTATTGTGTCAAGATCTGAGGCATGATTAGCAGCAGAGTAGATGCCATCTATTTGTTGGAGCCAGTATGATTGGTCAAAGTAGTGTGTCGTTGCAGACCCGTCCGTTGTTGAGAAGTTCTGGGTACGGTTACCAGGAGAAGAACGTGATTCAGGTGACTCCCAGTCCTGAAAGTTCAGTTGCTCATGGCTCAGTGCTCCACAGATATCTTGCAGCTGAACTCCCGTGGAAGCGGAATGCGCTGGTATCGCATCAGCCGGGAGAGAGAATGCACAAGATTCCTGAAGTCTCCGATAGCAACGCTGAATAACATCCAGGCCCGAACTTGCTGTGGGATTCACTGGTGCCATCCTGGACAATCGCACTATAGCCTGTTGGATCGCACGGTGGATATTGCCCGTAACCTCAAGCATTTGCTGTGGGTGCAGTGCACTGACCACTAAAAGTAGAATAGCGACATCCACTGTATAGAATGACAGGTGACATAGCATGTAATGGTGTGTGCTTGTTAGATCGAAAAGTCTTTGTTGAGAGTCCAACACGACAATACCTGCCTGCAAAACAGCTCTTAGGCTTTGCACATGTGTGCTGATATGGGGTCGATGTAATGCCGTGAGGAATGTGTATACAACGGTCAAAAGTTCCTCACGCTGTTGGGGAAGATATGCGTGCTGCGCATCCCAGGAAGTGTCAGGATTTTGGTGTCGAAGAACTGGTTTTGTACCATCCAAAATCGATAGAGCCTCCTGATGCAAAACTGCCACCATAGCGTAATCCTTGGGATGCGGGGTATCTAGCCTCAATTCACGTATTCGGTGAACCTTGGTAGATATGAAGTACCTGACAAGGGATGCTGAAAGAGAGGTAGGACGATTTCCCAGGTTGTTTGACGGTATCACTGGAACAGTTTTGAAAGGGATATCAGGAATATCACAGTCGATCGGAAGTTGGATATCACAGTCAAAATTGCTGATCATCATGGGTCGACCAAGGACCAGAGCCATGAGACTATTTGGTTAGACAGAAAGCAGGTCCAGCTCAAACTCAGGTAGACCGTACCTGTCCCACGAGTATAGGTTAATCCACATGCGCTTCTTATACTCGTTATACCAGAAAGAGCCCAATGACTTCTCAACACTGTCTGAGCTCGACTGCTGAAACACCTGTTGCCGATGGAGGCCAAGTTCTTGAGATAGCCTGGTAACGTGTCAGAATCCTTGATTTAGAGGACTCGGTAGGCATGCCATACCTGATCGCGTTTCCCAAAGACCGCCAAGCATCAATCCCTCGGCCAAGATTCTTCAACCAAGATGCCCTTAAGAGGCTTGCTTGGACAGCAGTCAGGGCTGTGCCCTGGACTCCCAATAGTTCCAAAAGCTCGACGCCCATGTCGCTGTATTTTTGCGAGAGACTTGCCTCGTCTCCAAAAAACCCCCACGCTGGCGCTCCTGGGGGGAGAAACTGTAAAGACAGCGCAACAACCTCAAACAAGAGACTTGGAAAGTATCTCAATTCTTGGGAGAACTCGTATGAGCTAAGATACGTAAGCTGGCTTGTTTCAGTGCAGTACCAGCGTACGAGCAGATCATTAAAGTAAAACTTCTCCACGATGAAATAATGCCAGTTGACATCCGAAAAAAATGTGGCAATGAGCTCATCCATTATATTCTTAGGAGGCAAACGGGAAATTAACAATAAGGCCTCAGTACATGGCTGGGACGGCGGTGTAGGAGGCCCAGTGCAGCGCATCACCCGCTCTAGTTCTACGAAGGAGTTGCTTCCAGCAACAGACGAGTATCCAAGCTGACGAAAGTGTTGAGAATGTTCCTCACCATGAGGGAGGAAATTGACCAGCTGATCAGACGGGGAGAGATGCATTTCTGACTCCCACTCGTCTGAAATAAGACTAGAATGCATCGGTTGCGGACTAGAAACGTCAGAGAGAGAAAGACATCATTCTCGAATCACCTACGATGTGGATCTCGCGTAAACACATCTGCTGGCGACTTTACGAGCAGAACAATGGCTACAGGGTTTTTTTCGATCACACTGGACGTTAGCTGTTGTTAGTTCTCGGCGGAATGGGCGGGGACTTGGGGCGGAGAGAAAACTGTGGGATAAGAACCTTCTGCTTTCGCCGGTAACATTCGGTACAGCTTGTCGTAGGCCTGCCCTTTTTGGCTAGTGGCTGCGGGCCAGTTTCATGAGGATTGGAAGTTTGCATTATAAGCTCAACAGCGATGTTGATCTTGCACACAACTAATTTCCATACGGGAGGAGTTTCATAAGAGGCGAGAGCTCCGGCAACATTGCCAAGCATTCTTGTCGGCCAGGGATATTTATGTTCCGGTAATTCGTGACCTTGCACTCTGAATTTCTGTACTGTAATAGTATTTGTGTTCTTTAAGTTGAAAAACAAATGCACTGAAACACGCATATAGTCATCTCCATTGAGAGGGCTGAAGCACACAGAGTATTCATCAGACCATATTTGGTACTGGCGGTAATGGTCGATTAGCTGAAGAGAGTGCCTTGAATCTTCCATAAAGAACAGGTATTATTACACCGTATGCACAAAACCTGTTCTTTACGCAACGACCATATTTAGATGAGCGAAACATGTGACTAGGGTTTGAAAGAGACATGGAAAGCAGTAACGGTTGTGACTGTAGCCTATTTGCCAATAGAGCTAGTGTACTGGCTACACAGACAGACTGAAACCTGGAAAGATGGCAGTGAGACCCTGGGATGGATATTCTTAACAGCAATAGCAACTTTTTCTTAGGCTATCAAGAGACGTGAAGCATTATGACGTTATAAGACAGATATACCCGCTTACTGATGGTAATCGGCGGTGAGTCAGGGATAGGGAAGTTAGCCCTACAGGGTGAGTATTTTGATAATGTGAAGCCAAGCAAGAAAGGTTCGAGTCAGTAATGGTATGACGTCATCTTTCTTATTCTTCAATTGTAAGTCTGCACCTTTTCATATGCGCTGGACCCGCGCCAGTGGATCAACTGATGCATGGAATGAGGTAATATGCCTGGCAAGCCACAGCCAAGTCCATTATTTACTTGCTTTTCACCCTGTAGATGCCCGAACTGGTATAGCTCCTACCTGGGCCAAATATCGACGACTACCTCGAGGTAACTGGAAGTCAATCGTCTATAAATCCAAGGATCGCATCGCGAAGGTTTAATCTACCATCAGCCCAACCCAGATGAGCACACCAGCAAAATGCAGCTCCTGCCCGTCGCTCTACTCCTCGGAGCCCTAAGCGTTCCCACCGCCAGTGAATCCTTCAATCCCCTCAACCACCTCGCTGGCATAGCTCCCTACCGCACCATCAATGACCCCCCATTAGAATCTTCTCCTCCACAGGGATGCAACGTAACAAAGGCAGCATATCTGATCCGGCACGCAGCCATCTATGCTAACGATTTCGACTACGAAACATATCTCGAGCCGTTTGTGAAAAAGCTCCGCAACACAACGCAGGACTGGTCGAAAACGACGGATCTCAAGTTCCTAGCGAATTGGTCCGCCCCCGTTGACGAAGAGCATCTTGAAAAGGTCACGAAAGTCGGGTACAAGGAAGCTGTGCAGTTAGGCGTCAACTTCCGCACCCGCTATGCTAGTCTACGCCATCCGAGCAAAGTCTGGTCATCCTCTGCAGATCGAACGACCAAGACAGCCGCCGGGTTTATTGAGGGCTATACACTCAACAAAACCACGGGGATGCATCTCGTAGAAGTTAAAGAGAAGAAGAATACGGGCGTGGACTCCCTCACTCCTTACAAAAGTTGTCCCGCGTATAGTGGAAGCTACGGTAGCGACCAGTCCCAAGTACGCACCTCCTTACCTCACCTTCCCCGTTTCTGCAGCTAACAGCAGTAAATCAGGAATGGATACAGAAGTACACTGCACCTATCAAGGAACGGTTGAATGACCAAGCCCCTAACTTCAACTTCACGACTTCCGACGTAGTAAGCATGTTCGAGTTCTGCGGCTACGAAACCGTCATCCGGGGCGACTCGCCTTTCTGTGCCACCACTCTCTTTTCTTCGAATGACTGGCTCGCCTTCGAGTACGGCGAGGATATCAGGTACTTCCATAACGTGGGATACGGGAATTATGCATCGCCAAGGATCGGCTTTCCATGGGTGAATGCTAGCTTGGGTCTCCTTGCTTCCAACTCTAGCCAGGATGTTTATGTTTCCTTCACGCACCGCGAACTCCCACCGACTGTTATCACAGCCCTGGGTCTCTTTAACAACAGCGCCTTTTCGGGTGCCAATAATGTCAACAAGACTATGCCAACAGATAAGATCAACTACGGCCGACAGTGGAAGAGCAGTGACATTTTGCCGTTTTTGACGAACATTGCCATTGAGAAGCTGAGCTGCGATAGCTATGGATATGACGAGGGCGAGTATTACCGGGTGTTGGTGAACTCGAGTCCCCAGCCTTTGGAAGAGTGTCGCGGTGGGCCGGGAGATAGTTGTGGTGCGTCAAAGTTCGAGGGCTTTGTACAAGGGCTGGACGAAAGATTTGGGGACTTTGTGGGAGCTTGTGGTGCGCCTAAGAACGAGAGCCAAGTTGTGACGATCTATAACTAAGTTTGCCGGTGGGAGCTGGGTTGGGCGATAGACAAATGGGGAAGTGATATAAAACGACTAATAAATACTTTGTTCGGCGCCTCTAAGTGTATTTGAGGTGTATTACTGATGTAATTAGTTCAAAAGGTACAGTGCTAAAATAGCTCGCTATCTTTCTAACGGAGGACCTCTTATGATGGGCTAAAATGTTGTCAATTGATCGGACACTTCTGTGTTAGTATTCATACAGATGCCCTTGCCAAATGCCCATGAGCGTTTAGAAAAACGTGGCATAGACTTAATATTTGGAAACAATGATACGAAGTGATACTGCACTTTCCAATTAACCTTCTCAGTTGCAATTTAATAAGGCTATAGGGTGGTTATGTATCAAGTGCTAACAATTAAGGTACTATGGCTCTTAGATTACTATGTTGGTTTCGACAAAATTAAGTCATTATCAATAGCAGTCATGCATTCCCTTTCGTCGGAAGTTCCCAAATTCAGTTCTCCAACTACTGCATAATCACCATATTTCTCAAACAGTCCCGCGTTTCTGCCTAGTCGGCCATCGAATAATTATGTGCTTAGGTCTTATATCCGAACAGACAGTGCAGGGCTCATTGAGGCGTTGGTTGTTGCGCATCACTGTGTGAGGTTTGGCCCACGTCCGTATGGAGGCTGGTTGATTGACTTGAGAATGAAAATTGAGAGACGTTGTAATGTGGATGCAGCATCAGATTGCTAGAGCCTGAGATCATCCCCTTAAGAGGCGATGCTGACAAGTACGCTCGTGGCGCTAAACCTTCTGCTTTGCTCTCAGGTAAATGGCACAGTACCTGTTAGTGACGTAGGACATTAGCACATATTTCCTCATTCAACGAACTAACCAGGGACAGCAATGGAGTTTAGCTTACCCAACCGTCATCATAAACCTTCGAGACTGTAACAGTTTGACCCTGTTTGAGCTCTATATGCTTGGCATTAGCCGGTGTGAAACTTATCTCTACCGAAAATACCTCTCCCATCGCAGCCTTCGAGTCGACTGGTGTAATTGGGGGACTGGGTTCTTCATGTTTTTCATGTTGCTCAGGCTCCTCGGGCACACCAGGTAGCGATGGCGGTGTGCAAACTCGTGTTGATGTTGATATACTGGAGGTCTCAACTCTCAGCGTAGGGGTTGGTTTCGTTATATCCCTGTCTCGGGGGCCCTCTAGGGCCAACACCTCCGTAGAAGCAGTATTCTCAGGTTGTAGCTTCTCGAGGTCGTAGAGGTTGGCCTCACCTGGTGCACGAGACTCGTTCCATTCAACGTGATCTCCATATTTATTGCATGAACTTTCGCCGCTGCACATGGATGAATGACTAGCGACACGAGTCCGTTTCCAGGAGGGCTTGAACAAGCTATATCCGCCCAATGCGGCCACACTCCTCTTGAGGAGCGACGGTCCGTCATCTTTCATATAATCTCCTTCTTCCAACGAGCTGTTCCGCTTCCTTGCCGCCTTTGCAGCCTGTGACTTTCTATACAGCCACCACAGGATAACACCTACCATTGCCGCCGCAACGACTCCGACACTAACAGGGACTGCAATCTTCGTAGCAGCGTTTGGATTGGTCGTAGTTGAGCTAGAAGAATCGTTGGTAGCTGTCGGCTTACTTGTGATACTGGAGGTTGGCGACGGCGACGATAGCTGCGTTCCCGTCCCATCAGGACGAGAGTTTGTTGATGTAGGGTTGGTCACCGAGCCAGGATTCCATCCATCAGGATGATAGAGACCGTCACTTGGTGTCCATTGTTGTGCCCCTTGATCATTCGCATTTGCGTGCTCTGGATGATAGAGCCCATCGTCTGGAGTAGCTACTCCGGCCTGAGAGAGGCTACCATCTGCTGCCAGCTGCCCTCCGTTTCCATTTCCCCCAGTATTCTGTCCCTCGAGGTAGAGACTGGCATTTGGTGTCGGTGTCTGCGCAAGTTGTGTCGTCGATGTTGATTGGGTCGCCTGCAGGCCGCTCGTCGTCGTACTGGCTTGTGGTTGTTGTCCTGAAACCGAGGCCTGTCCTGGATTCTGAACGTTACCACCCGACGTAGTACCTTGCGACCATGCATTCATCCCTTGGCCTCCAGGGCGGCCTTGTCCCGTGCCGTAGACGCCGCCATCTGACCTAGATGGCTCTGCCCATTGCCCTCCTGTCACACCCTGACCAGAGTAAGAGAGACCATTCCCTGTTGCAGATGTTTGTGCATGTTGGTCCCCTGACGCTGTCTGACCCGGGTGGTATAAACCATCATCCGGCGTAGCGATTGCGTTTGTCCATTCCACGACGAGCCTTGGTATCTTGAGTAGCGACCGGCGGAAGCTCCTTCAGACTGCATCGTTCCTAATTGATGATCAAACGCTTGCACTAATGCTTCCGCGAGGCTGCAATTGAATCAGATAACCTCAGTATTTCTTCTGAGCCGGAGTTTGAGAGACAAAGATCGAAAGCTTTCGAGCACGCGATGAAAGGTGCTACAGACTCACTTATAGAGGCGTCAATTGAACCGAAAGAGATGGTAAACAGCTAGCATTCCAGGCGAGGAATGTACCATCAGCAGCGACACACGTCAGATATTTTCTCGCGTATGATGCTTGGATATCTCCATAGCTTATTTTGGGCTGCTACGACCGTATGTGCTTCAAGTTGGTTGTATAGGGTGTTGAAATCAAAACTGGGCAAATAGGCGCGGGAATTTCACTGTCTTACTCTGAGCGAAGTAGATCCTAAGTCTGACATTGCTCCCCACCTCCATGTAAGTTCATTTTGACAGCCGTATTAAAACATGCTTGATAATCTCTTCCTTTCTATCCGCTTATCGATGTCGTATTAGCCTTATCAGGGAGAATATTCTACTAAATTGACCACAATTCAAGGCGAACACCCCTTGAAACGCTTTGGGAATCTTGGGATTCGACAAGGACTATCTTCATACCTATCTAGCCTAGTTTCTCGTGTCTGAGACACCTAGATAAGAAAGCGTCAGTATACCGTAGTCAACCTATGGGTAGGTGCCTCATGATCAGGAAAAATAGTCTAAGGGGGTGAACAAGTCGCTCATTCCCGTAGGCATATTGCCGAGAAAGCTTGGGGCCAGGATTAAATTCTAAATTATTCTCAACCACTGTGAACACACAGGACCAGCAATGTACAATGGTGCGAGAAGCTACATGACTCGTGTAACATGATCAACGCGGACAAAGGACACTTGTTAGAGCCAGATAAACACTTACTAAACATTCCAAACTCTAAGAATCCATGAAAGGGGATCTGCCCCTTTGCCCTAACCGACATTCTTCAACTTGACGGGACCCACGACGGCAATGAATAAGGTTTGGCTTTTGCTGTTTAGTTGAATGCCAGAATAAGAATGGCAGTATTGCGGGAACTTCTAAGTTGGCCTTGGGTTGTATTTCTAGTAAAACGTCGTTCTAAGCAATTAAGTTAGCAAGCGATTCAAATTTCTTAGGTCGAGGGATGGCTTCTAGCAACATCACTATATACACTCGTTACAACTGGAATTTTAAAGCCTCTATATAAGTCATATAATTTACGCAGTAAACCCCGCTATAAGCAAACCCGCTGGAGGGAAATTTCATACAATTGTTTAACTCTCTATACACAATTCCTTATAAACGAGTAAAGTGGGATTTTCTAAGCAATAATATAATGTGAAAAATATACTAGTGCCGTGTTTTTCTCTTATTTAGTCTCAAGCCTTACAAAACAAGAATATATATTTTCCTGTAGCAGAATACAAATTACTATCAACTTACCCCTGGCTGCTGAGAAGATTATTGAATATGTAATATAAATTATACAAATTTAGTCAAATTCCAGTGATAACTAGTCGATATAGGAATTTCGCTATAAGCAATTCCCAGATATAAGCAATTTGAGTCGCTTGCTGAATTAATTGCTTATAACGGGGCTTTTTTTTGTAAAACTAGAGTGGTACGGAGAACGCACTAGCCCCGGCGATTTCCTGGGGCGGGTCCTAGATGTCGAACCCGAACCCGCCCCAAAACCAACTCTAGGCGCTGCAAATAGTTTTTCATCTTTAGTATTCTTATACCGCGCAGTACATGCTGTCCTGGCTCCCGGACTGAAATCACCCGAAGAAAGCCGCGTTGTGGAGCCTGTTACTATCATGGATTCGCCCTTCCAGAGACGTTAGGAACTCCCTCTAGATGACATACCAAAGCTTGCTGCAATGCCAGTGAATTGTTATGTACGAACTGCTAAGTTAACACCTTCCGTCCAGGGACATTGAAACATGCGATTGGAAATCAATCCCATGGCGAGTTGGGTCAGCTTAGGTACCTATGCGTTGGGCTAACAGGGAGACCGGAACCACGGATTGGATTGGACTGGATTACTATCTAACATTGCTCGGCACACTTCTCGAAGGGCGACCGGGGGTGGCAACTAAGCAACTTGCCTGAAATAACAAGCCTGAAGCGCCATGTGCTGAAAGAGTAGAAGGGCCTACGGGTACTACCCTGACCCGGGCCCCTATAGGCAGAGTACTAGGCCTAGTCTTTTCCAACAGTGAAATTCCTCCCTATAAAATCGTAGATCCCTGGTCTCTAATCCTGCGGTGTTGCAGTTCCCTAGCGGTGCCACGCCACTTATCTAGGTATGTACGGCCTTGATAGTGCAAAGGGAAAATAACCCAAAACCAATATGGAACAGAGGAAAAAACATCCACAGATGTCGGTGGATGGAGAGGTAGGGGTCAGGGTAAATGAGTTCACACACAAGCACACAAACACACCCCCTGTATATTCTCAATATGTAACCATGTATACGTAAATATCTTGGCACGCATCTCACTCGCCTATAACATAGTTCGTGTTCTAATGCTATGTATAACTCTCCACAGCTGTAGTTCGCTTACGACCAAACCCAAGTATGTATCATCTGACGAGAAATGCGGTGTGCGAATCTTCAGCCAGCCACGCAGGAAGGTTCGGCGATCTTCTCGCCATTTCGTAGACCTGGTCATTATGGTGTGGTCGCTGTACACTCCTGTAGGGAACAGTTTGAGAAATCGAACCAATACCAAGACATACCCAGTCCGCATTTATCAATACGAACGTGAGTATGCTGGGCTAGAAGGCCCGAGCAGTAAAACCCGCAACTTAGCTGAGGAGGATCATTATTGTTAGCTAAAATGAAACCTAATCTTATCAACTAGAATATAGATCAATTCGAGTAAGAAAGAACAAGCTATTTGCTATGATGCGGTGTCAAGTATTATAAAACAGACAGCGATTATAATATACAGTATATCAACTCTGCTCTTTTCTCTTCTATTATTGGATGTCTTCTTCCACTTCCCACATATCAAAGCTCTGGTAAATATATATACCTTACTCTGTGCTTGTTTCCCCATGGCTACTGAAGCTCGGGCAACCTTGTCATAGAACAATACAAGGAAGAATAGGATAATGAACTCATTAACAGAAAAAGATGGACACACAAAACCCATGGCGCAGCTAATTTGAGCATCCCAAACATCTGTAATCCCCGGAGAAAACCGATCTGGACTCCATCTTGTCGATCATCTTTTCTGCATGTCTTACCCCACCAAGGCCGAGATCGACCGAGCAACGTCTGTCTATATACGTAAAAGCTGATATCCAATTCTGTAATACTGCTTCTCGTCGTGCATGATATCTTCTGCACATTGACATCAGCTGGCGACCCCAGCGGTAGATTTGACCACTCAAAAATCCCGATGCATGTAGAAAACTGCCAACAAAGCTATATCTTTCGGCCCCACATATCTCATGTTAAGCGTCCTGCCACTCGACCCAAATATCTTTAGGCCTTACTCGTGCCTCCAACCGAAATCTGGCCAACATCTCATATAAACAAAATTTGATATTTAGATACACGTCATAAATATAAGATAACACATGGCCTTTTATTGTGGCCAGGAGAGCATATAAAAGGCCTGTACTTGCCCACGGGTTAAGGAATCATCAGTTTACTTTTCCATCTCTTCATTGCAAGGCTCACTACCATACCAACTACCATGTCTAGAAAGCAAGGTACGTGCTCGGGATGCTTAGTCCTACGGGAGCTATTCTGATCTAGAAATCCAGAATTCAACAAACACATAGGACCCTTCGATGTGAGTACTTCAGAGCCAATTTGGCTGGACATATCCTTCCCGCCTGGCATTGCTAACTGTGAATAGATCAAGGGCTCCCTTGATAAACAGACGGGTCACATTGAAGGAGCGTTTGGCATAGACATGGGCCCTGCCGGATACCAAAAAGTCAAATCGTTCAGTGGCTCGTACACCGAAGGAATTTCGACGGACATCTCGATTCATCTCTTCGGCACCCACAAATGGGGAAACTTTACCATTAAGGGTGAAAATGGTGCCGTGGTTGCTTTATTGACCTGGGATGGCGAAACTCATCGGATCACGCTCCTCGAAGCGGAAAAACAGGCAGAAGGTACGTTATGCAATTCTTATATCTCATCGACAAAACACATTGCTTGCTTGCTAGCTAACCTGTAATCAACCTCTAGGATCTCTAGACCTACACTTCACAGCTCCAGAGCCCAAGGGAACTCTTACACTGAAGGCCGATGGGTCTCAGATCACACGCCAGTTGACCTTTATGCCAACCGGAACCACCCAGACAAGCTTGGAGGTCACTTTCCCTGTGACGGTGGTTTATCATGACGCAGCAACTCTAAAACAACCTAGCCTGACGTTCACTGGGGCAGTCATAGATGATGGTCCCGCTATAATGCATGTGACTTTTTCATCTGGAGTGGAAGTCCATGGAAGAATTCCAAGGGAGCGGATTGAGGAGGCGGATCAAAAAATCTGGACTGGATCTTTAGAGGGAGATGCCCCGTAGATAAGTCGATGAGATCCGGTGGTCCATTCATTTCGGCCTCTACTACTGAAACGGACGTCTATCACCATTCCTTTTGTAACTTCGCAGGGTTTTCGTTGAACCAAACCACAATTTAATCTCGATACTTTCTTGTTATTTTTCATGTTGGAAATTTTCTTATTTCAAACCATACTTGTTGTAGTGTTGTCTAGATATCTCTTCGGTTTGTTTCCCTTGTAGAGGCGGCATCCAATGAATATAGGCGTGGTGTAGTTGCTATAACTTCTAGTTATCCCCCCTATGGCCAAATGCCGTTTCCGCAAGTAAGGAGCTCTCAAACCTCCAATACTACTAGTATAAATTTCAGAATTAATGTACTGGAGGTGAGGATGTTCTTATCACGAAGAGGTAACAATTAGATTCTCATTGGCATTAAGATACAGCTCAGGTGGATCCCGGCTCACCAAAGGGGTCATTGGTAACGAAACAGTAGATCGACGTGCGAAAGAAGCTGCCCAGGAACTCGAAGGACCACAGAGCCCTCACAATCTATACATCCGTCGGGCCGCGGTTAAATGCTGAGTCCGCAGCGAAGCAAAGATAGAGTGGGAAAGGGCGTGGGCGAAGGAGAAGACCAGCCCACCAACGAAATGATTGATCGAGGCCCTGACAAGGAAAACCGTGGAATACTAGTCGGACCTACCTAAGACAACAACATCGGTACTGATACAACTCCGAACTGAGAGGGCCGGTCTAGATATATATCTCAGTCGCATCAACCGACGGGACTCACCGCAGTGGGACTGTGATCTAGAAAACCAGACAATGACTTATATTCTGTTGGAGTACCCGTTACACCAGCACAAGCGTGAATGGATAAGAAGCGCGCTTTCCGACCAAGAGATTGCCATCTGTAGAGATAAGATTTTGACACGGCCAGAAGCTCGCGGGATTGTGGCCGAATTTATCATCAGAACCAGCCTGCTAGGGCAGTTTCAAGCAGTCGATCCACCTGGCCCAAGACTTCCATCCCAGACAGCCGGGCCAGTATACTCAACATTGAGAAACAGAAGACGGATAAACAAAAAGAAGGCTTAAAGCCAGGCAGCATTGAGAGTACTGGAGTGAAGCAAGTATGTTAATAACTCGTTGGATATTATAGTAATTAGACATTCACTATCTCTATAGGTCAATACGCTTTACACCCTCGCCGACCCGCCGATTTCAGTTCTACCATCCTGGCATTGATCGGCTAGGCCTTTGGGATTGTTCCACCTTACTACTGAGCGAGATGTTTTACCCACAGTATACCACCCCTAATCCACAAGCCTTTTACTTCCACAAGGAGGGGTACGTCATCATGGCCGTGAAACAAGGACCTCCTCATCAGAGCCTGTGTCGAGACATCTTCTCAGGAAGCGACATCAAAGCCCGGAGAAGTTTCGCATCATCCACAGACTGAACACCCCGTTTGAAATTCTTCGGCCACACATCGGCATACGTGAGATTTGTGAAAAGAGGCACATCCGTCTGACAGATCGTCCCCTCTGCGGGTAATGTGCCATTGGCAAAGTAAGCCCGGACCGCCTTGGCCGTGCAAAGAGATGGCATGGCCAGAGTAGTATGCTGTCACGAGTAGATTAGCTGCCTGCTCGCATGAAATGGAAATTAAGAAAGCCTTACCCCGTAACCATTTTGCTCGAGCAAAACACTTCCCTCAAACGTCGCGGTCAGGTTCTTCGCCGCCGTAAGCGGAGTAGATGGGTCGAAGGTGTTGCTTAGCACCAATACAGGATGGGCTGTCTTCACATCGAAGTCGCCAGTGTACCGTTCCTTGGCATACATCTTCCGATTCCATTGTGCGCATCGCATGTCACCATTAGAACCATCGCCTGCTATCTTGCTCAGCGACGCCCTGGCCTTGCTGTACGGTAGCACATCCGCCAAGCTGCCTGAATGTGCCTTGTCAGAACATCTGATCCCGTCCCCTACCTCGTTGGAAGATGAAGTCAATGACGCCGACAGGCCGTAAGATTTTAGGGTCGAGTATACCTTGGGAGTACCAAGGACGCTTGCGTTGCGGGTCTGTACGTAATAAATGAGCTCCGAGGTCAACGGCCAGGAGCTTGGAGCGTATAGCGCCTCGAAGATAGTAGCCTTGACGTCGCTGTAAGTCACGACCCCTCCATTGTCTGGGATGGGAATGGGATTGAACTTGAGCGCTTCGAGCATCATGTAAATCGCGGCTTCGAGGTTGGCGGCACTACTGTACAGCTTCGATAAGGGGCACAGGTCAGGTGCGTCAAAGCAGCCCGAGCAGAAGCCTCGTAACACGGTGTCGACGTCCACAACGGCTTGTGCGTTGCTGTGTAGAAAAGAGAATGGGTTGTCAGCTTTGTTCAGTTTGAGAATATGTAATTACTTAAGGGCCTGCTGTTGATAAGCAAAGGTATCACTTACTATCCGTTGAGGTATTCGGCCGGATTATCAACGCCATCGAGTGCCACATAACCCATTCTTTCCGGGAACATGGCTGCCATGACAGCACCAACCGTAGTGCCATATGAGATTCCTGGTGAGTGACAATTAGGGAAATGTACCACGGGTCTAGGTGGAACTGTGGCTCTTACCCCAGTAGTTCAGCAAAGCATCCGTTCCGCTAAGAGCATCAAGGACCTGCATCGTGTCCCTGGCCGCAAAGCTCGTCCCTATAAGACTTCCATTCTCGCCGTTCTGGGCATAGCACGCCCGTGCAATGTTTGTGCTCTGGGCCCATATTTGCCCCCGGGCGATGTTGGATGCTGTGCCATCTGCTGGAGCCTGGAGCGATGCAAGCTCTCTGGAAGAATCATTGCTATAGCAGGAAAACGGAAGGGTGTTTCCAACGCCCCTAAATAGATAATTAGAATGGTTCATAAGCTCATGTATACTTGGGTCACAAACCGAGAGTTGAAGGCTATCAGGTCGTTACGACCTCCAAGGATACTAGAGAAGAAATGTATTTCAGTATTTGACTGGTAAGTTTTGCCTATCGCCTTACGTCTGGAATTCCTCTCCATATGATCCAAGACCCTCGAATGAATTTACACCAGGTCCCCCAAAGTTGAAGATGATAGGTTCTGCGACCGGTGTCTTGGTCGCCGGCCACTTGGCAATGTCAAGAGCCAAGGTCTTGTTGGACTGAGAGTCTGTGTAGTCCAATGGCACGTCGAGTGTTCCACAGATCATTGGCCCTGTAGCATTTGTTGGGTCACAAAGTCCTTTCCAGTGGATCTTTCCTAATTCCGCTTGTGTGAGTGAAGCCAAGGACAGCAGTCCGGCGACGAAGGGTGAAGATTGCCTCATGTTCAAGTCACAAGGTGTATTTCAACAGTTATAAAGACAACGGCCGAGGAGTTGATAGCGCATCTCCAACTAAGAAAGCAGGCACTCGGCCAGTGTTATATAGGTACTCGGATACACGAATCAGCATGAGGCCACAAGGCACAGCCCATGCCGATTCTCAAAATGGATCAATCCGCGAGGTAGCTTATTGCTGGACAAGGCTGACTCGGCCCCCAATATTTAGGGTCTCCACATGGTCCCACATATCTATTCTGGTTCCATATGCCAGCATATTCCCAACGACTTCCATTATTCTCACTACAGTCGGTAAGTGTACCGATGATGCGGCTGACGGTGGCTTAGGACTGAGATCGGCACCCACTAGTGCTAGCTAAGAGAAAATGGCCCCCAGGGCTCCTCTATAATAGGCCGAACATCTCAGTTACCACATTAAGTTTGGCGTAGGGAATGGGTTGAATGAGATCGGCACCCAGATAGTACCAACGCAGATATTAATGCCGACGTCTTGCATAAAATCGCCCCCACGGCTGATACCCTAGCATCCCAATTACCTTCTTTAGTATGGTGGAAGAAAAAGAATACTGCGTAGTAAAACGTATCACAAGTGGGGAAAGAAGAAGCTTGATCAATCATATTTGCAGCCAACATTGGGCGACTGTGTATCCCTATTCCTCGGAAAGCTCTACTCCTTCGCGTGTCTATCTTGCGGATAGATGAATATTTGTGGGGATATAATGCTGTCACAATGGAAGGCTGCAGTCGGATTCCAATGAAGTTAGAGAAGCTTTGAAGGATCCATCGCCGAGCATTCAGAGGGACTTGGCACAGAATTAAGCATTGACCGTCTATGCGTTGTATGAGCCACCTTCCTTGGTGTCAGGGTGGGAGATTAAAAAAACAAGAGGGCTTTCGAAAATTGAGGACTCGATATTCAATGGCTAATCGAAAAACACGCTACTCATTTAATCCTGACCTTCTATTCCCGCATTGGTACTGCATTTCATGTTCCCTTGAACAACGAAAAGAAAAAAAAAAGAAAAGAAAAGAAAAGAAACGAAACTGAAATCAGTTTACACTCTCAACAAATCCACCCTTCAACTGCCAAATAGACAACTAGACAGAATTGTATTTTGGCTCAGTTCCGACCTCGGGTTCCTGCTCAGGTCGGCGGAGCTTTACGAAATCTTTCTCAAGCACAGCCGACATGCTCAAGGCCATAGTGATGGCCATAGCAGCAATCTCCTCCAACACCGCCATGCATAGATAGATAGTAGCGTTACCCTTGATCAGAGAAAATCGCTCGTCGTCGCTGTCGTAATCACCGAGCGCCGAGTAAACTAGCCTGACCACCAGGAAGGGGGTGGAAAAGGCAGTTGCCAAGAACAGCTTGGTCTGAAACCGTCTCAGTGTGAAACAAAGCTGGAAGAACAACCAACCAGTCATCAAGATAGTGATAACGAATACAGCAATGAAGATACCCATAGACGCCTTGACAAGAGCGCCTGGATGGTAGGTATAAGTCCAATGCCCGTCAACCTTAGTATACGTTACATTGGCAGTGCTAACTCCCGCAATTCCAAGAATTAGGCCGACAAAAGCCAAGACAGTCACCAGCGTGAGGGGCCTTCGAGGTATTCTTTTTTCTGTGTCACTGAGAGAATGGCACCGCTATTAGTCCACGCTTATCGATCTCCAGGGTCTCCTTGTGACCAACTCACATTTGTCTCAAGATTCCGATGTAGGTCAGCAGCAGCGGTGCAAGACCAATCAGCTCGCACACATTCTCGGCCCGCGTAACGCCAGTTGAGCGATGATCGATCGCTATCATGGTAGATATACTGCCGGCAATTCGAAGGAGCGAGAGCGTGACGGGATATCGCCAAATCTTCCTTCCGACTCTCCAACCAGCCCGGTTCCAAATGAAAATTGCAGCGGCGAGGATAAATGGAAATATAATAAGTTGGAGGATAGCAATGCCATCCCGTTCATCGAGTTTTCCCATAATAGTAGTGAAAGAGTAGATCAACAGAAGGAAAAAAAATTTAGAGAGAATAAAACAGGCCAAGATAGAAAAGAACTTGCGGAATACTGGCTGAGAAGAAGAATACTGGCTGAGAAGAAGATGGTATGTCTCTTTTTATATCTACTGTCACCCTTATGGGCCTTGTCCTTCAGCATAGCCCCTCGTGTACGTCCTACAACCTTGTGGTTGACATACTTCCGTGGGAAGGGGGCTGTTTCGAGGTAGGCATTGCCATTGGCGGAGCATTTCAACTACTACGCAACAGAAGTTAACGCGAGCAATGGGCCTTTCATGGTGTGTGTTGGTCTGTGCTCATCCTGTCTTCCTTATGCTCTTCAGCTCAAACGTGGCTGTGGGTCAAGCGGACACCAATCATAGCATCTCCCTCGCAAAGCTAACGGGATCAGGTTTAGCGGTTTTTCGGTACATGCATCGAAGCCCTGATAAGATGGCATCACTGGCATTTCAATATAAGGTAACAACGGGGGCTATTACGAACCATTCAGCTAGTCGAAGCCGAGACCTCTGCATCGTCAAGTTGGTTGGGCACTCCGTGTAGAGTGTAGAGCTGATCATCGAGTGCAGTCACCAACCAGAATAGTCAATCGGGGCCACCTGTGGGCTCTGTTCAGCTGAGGATGTAACGAGAATGCCGTTGTAATCGAGTCTCGTGGAGTATATATTGGTAGGCGAAGACACGGCGTTTCTTGTATGAACAAAGCCCTGAAAACGTCGATCGCAGCGAGAGCTTGTCTAGGTTAAGCTTCCTTGAAACTCACCCGGATAAGCTTGGCAGCAGAGTTCTTGCAGCCTACACCACTGTTCCTGTTGCATCCGTCCGCATTGTAACCAGAATGGCACTGCGCAGTGAGTCACACGCAAGAGTATCCCGGAGTTGCGGCAACTGTCGTGCTGTTAAGCGACGTGTGCGTATTTGTCTACCTTCTTCCGATTCCCTCTCGTACACCAAGATTTGTTCTAATTCGCTTTATCACTTCACAGTGTGATCAGCGGCTTCCTCACTGTGGACAGTGCATTCGCACCTGCGAAGAATGTCCTGGGTACCGAGACGAGTGGGACCTCGTCTTCCGCAACCAGACAGATCACACTATAAAACGGTCCAAACAGAAAAGGAGACAGAGAGAGGACACGTCCACTTTACCTAGGAGCTACAGCTCTAACCCACTATCGCTTCCCGAGCTGAGCAATAGCTATGATGCAATAGGAGTCAATTATTTCCTCTGCAACTTTGTCACCAACTACCGATCCTCTTCGCGCGGATACCTTAACTATATTCCAGCTGACTATGTCATTGATAGCCAGCGCTCACCAATGTTGGTGGCCAGTATGGCCGCTATTGGACTTGTTACATTAGCTAATACAACTGGGCAACCACAACTAGCCAAGCATGCGCGCGCTAAGTATTCAGAAGCGATCAATCAGGTAAATGTGGCACTGGCATCACCCACAGAGTCTATCAAAGATAGCACCTTGATGACAGTGATCTCGCTAGGACTCTTCGAGCACGTTTCGGACTTTTCATCCTGGGCCCGTCATGTCCAGGGAGCTGCAGCGCTGGTGGTTGCCCGAGGCAAGAGTCAATTCTCATCAAGGGCCTCATTTCTTATGTTCAACCAAGTCCGCGCGGATATGGTGGCTGTCTGTATGCATAGTGGCCAACCGTTTCCAGAAGACATGTGTAAGTTGCAAGAGGAAGTAATCAAGCACATGGACCTACGAGCGCGTTCTGGCGCCTTGGCGTAGTGGCCACCCAGTGCACAAAGCTTTTATCGTGTGTCAGGAAGAATAGGGGGCAAATCCCTTGGCCTACATTACTCCAACAGGCGACTGGTCTTCAGGAAGAGTTGCAATATATTGTCGAGACCCTCTCTATGCAATCAGGCTATGCAACTTCCCGGAAAGCAGGCGAGGACCCAGCGGTCTTTTACAACGAGCGATTTGACGTCTACACGAACTCTTGGGCTATCAGGGTTTGGAACAACGCACGAATCCTTCAGATTAGAACCTGCGACTCTATGCACTATATCTCGAACCAAATTCTTTCTGCAGACCTGGAACCAGTTACCCGGGCCCATATAGAGCTACAGCGTTTAGACACACAAGAAATCGTGTCAAAGCTTGGCAAGGATATAATATCCACAGTTCCACAGGCCTTGGGGGCTATATCTTCGGCATCTGAGACAGGCCACGCTGTCAATGTTTCGTCCCCTACCAACGGGTCGGCTGGATATATGATGACCTGGCCTCTCTATACGGCAGGGAAATCATTGCTCATGGAAGGTGAAGCCCGGAAGTGGATCATTCAACGTCTTCAGGAATTTGGCCACACCGCAGGAATCACGTTAGCCCTGCAACTTGTGGAGAATATTATCAAGATAGATCAATGCACCAACCGAGAATCCCTGATCTGATATCGGTTTCCTTTCAATGGATGAACTGAACGATTATCAAGATTGAACATTGAATGTGCACTACAGTGGGGGTCCATTTATCAGGCAGAGAGTGACGTATAGTAAGCCAGACATGAATAAATATCAATCAAGCTTTCACAGACCTACCAGCAGCTCTGTTATACAAGAAATGCTCCAGATGCTCAGCAATAATAAGATTGAGGGTCACAAGAGGATGAAGAGCTCCGTACAGTTCTATGGCAATTTAGGTAGTTTATATAGATATAAAGGATATTTAAAGGATATATTTTAACTATAGAACTAGATGCTATAGTAAGGTATGGACTAAGCTTTTACCCCTATTTTATAATAAGCCTTAATTTGAAATAGAATGAAGGCTACAACGGGGCTATGTCATTGACTTAGCTGTCATAGACGCAACTTAACTTTATTATGGAGGTGACGATGTCTGTCTTGAATTTTTCAGGGTCTTGCCGAGGGTCTCCCTAGCTAATACTCGAGAATTAGGATCTACGTTTCTTAGCAGGATGCAATAGACTTTGGTGAAAACTGGGGCGTGCACCCTATCCCGAGAGTCCTGTCCTGGACCTAGAACCCGAAGCCGCCCCAAACCCAACTCTATCTGTGACTACAATTATTAAAATCGTACGGATTAGTGTAGCCTCCCCTCCTCTTATATTTTCCTGGAATACTGCCCATGCATGTCTATTCCCCTTGTTTCCCTAAAAGCATATCGCAATAGAACAACCGTAGTTTGTTAGGAATATATGTACGCTCTACTAGTTGAGTTGTACGGCACAGTATTTGTGGCAGGTTTACACACCCCATACCTGCAAGTCCCATCAATGAAGGCCATGTTCCTGTTGAATTAAACAGTTCGCACAATTCCACACAACTGAGCGGTGGACAAAGTCTTGCGAATTTATTGTATGCAAAGGCACTTTAAGAGCTGTTACTTATCTGGAACTGGGATAGATGCCAGGTAGACTTGAACGAGGATCAATCAGAGGCTTTCATGACCTTCAGTGATGTTAGGCCAGAGGAAAGAGCCGATCTGAAGAACTAGATCATGCGTTCTTATTCAGCTCGGATGAAGATTGGATTTTCTTTACTTCTGCTCAGCCTCTTGTACTCTACACACATAGCTTAAGTGGCATAACGAATTGATTAGAAACAAAGTCTGGCATCCGACTGTACACCAGTAGACTGAGTGCTATTCAAACATTGTGAATTACATTGACAAGCCCTATGTTGAGTGATACCACGATACTTTTCCCTGCATAGACAAATATATTGGCAACAAACACTCTAGGGTTATCCTTGAATCCAGGATATGCTAGCTTAGACGAACTACTTGAGCAAATCCGCCCCCCTGGTCTTCCTGGTTCTTCTACCTCTCCCAGTTCCCACCGCCAGGGAATACCATACGCCATATCTATGACAATTGATGCATGGGCTGCTTTTATCACACACCTTTCACGGCAATTCGTTAGTTGAGATGAAGCGAACTTCTGAAGAGGCATACCTTGATTTTTCTTCTTTTGCATTCCACACAGTATTTGCGGGATTTAGTGTGGGTGCGTCTGCTCCACATCGCCATTGGCTGAAGTGCTCTAGAACAGAGAGAGCCTACGAGTATGTCGATCCGAAGGTGAGCATGCATAGCAAGTCTGGTGGTTGTCACCAACGCCAAGAATCTATTTCCACCTCAGATGTTTTAGGTGCACCTACCAAATTATTCTATGCCATACTCCTCGTCCTTTCAATTCTCGGATTCATTAACTTAGAACTCATTCAACATGGTATAGACTTTTTGTCAATACCAATCGACTATCCTTCGCAAGATGTTACTAATGTGTATCTGGTGGTTCCCAACATACAACACGCTAGTATATACATGCTCCCTAGCAGTGGACAACCGTACGAACACTAACACGGAGAGATCTTCGTATTATTCTTTTACAAATCTTGAAATCCGTCACTATTATCGTTGTTATAGTATTCAATAATCTGTCATATTCGTATACCCAAATATTATTCTTTCATTGAATATTCTACCAAGTGTAATATTTTCACCACCTATTCTATTGTAGCCATGATATTATTCTGTGGCAGCACTAGTCCAAGGTCCGCAACAGACACCACTGTGGCTGCAACCCAGCATAATTGAAGAGCAGAAGCAAGAACCTTTGGAGCCTACTTCTGGTGGTAATGCATTTTATTCCAATATATCCACAAGGGAGGCAACGGTTGCAAGTGAAGTAGGGCAAGGTGGCCGTCTCCGCTTTCGTCCCGCCCATGAGATCGAGAACAACAACCCCCTGGGGTGATACGGAGTGGGCCTCGACGTGACGTGTTGTGGGTACAGATGAGATTTGTCCATTAATCAAAACCACTATTCGTTCTAGACGACTTGCGTTAAAAAACAAAAAAAAAAAAAAAACAAAAAAAAAAAAAAAACCAAAAAACAGGACAGTTATCACTAGCAGCTGTCAGTTTGCGGAAGTTTAGGGTCACATCCGGAGATGGCTTCCGCATCGCTTGGAATGTCACCTATTGTAGGTAACATATCAAGAACGTAAACGTCACTACTACCATTACCAAGGCAGAGGGTACTATGCTGTACTGCGTATTCATACCAAGGAAAATATTTTTCACTCTCGCCGTCATGACCTGTCCTAGCGCGGTGTTGCATTCGGAGGGTCTCAATGACTTCAACACTTCCGGAGAGATTTCAGAAGGCCTGGCAAAGGGATAAGTAGTTGGATTTCCCTGCCAGGCTGATCAGACCGAATTATTCCACAGTCGTTGATCTCTTATTCTTTGCAGAGTCTGAAACAAGTGATCATCATGCGTTTCTCCCATGTCTCCGTCATTCTGAGCGTGGCGCTCACAGCCCACGCGCAGAACACGGACAATTGCCCGAAAACAAACGCAGTGATGGATCCAGTTACCATGCGGTATCACTGCTGTCGAGCGGGCTTCCAACACAATGGGGTGGATTGTATACCTTGCACTCCCCCGGATGAATACTACAATCCCACCACGCAGCGGTGTGAGCGTCCCTCCTGCCCCGAGGGCCAGGTCTTCTTCTGGTCCTTGGGAGCCTGCGACCACCGTGAGCGCTGCAGGCCGTGGGGATACTACAACGGCCGAGACTGTGCGCCCAACCCCCATTGTCTGAATGATTATTATTGGGATCCCGAGAAGGGCTGCACGCCGCCCCCTTGCTTGCCAGGCCAGGTGTATCTCGTTCAGGAAGAGAGATGTGAAGAGAAGCAGTTCTGCGATCCGGACGAGAACAAGGTTTACATTCCCTGGAAGAACCAGTGTGAGACGTGTCGGCCGGACGAATACGCCAGTCCCACCGGATGTCAGCCGCGCCCGAAATGCCTGAACCCGGAACACTACTACCAGGGACCGGCCAAAGACTGTGCGCCTTGCCCTGACCCGAATACCTTCTGGAATGGCTCTACATGTCAGCGGTTGCCGGATTGCAAACCAGGTGAGCACCGCCAAGGACAAACCTGCGTACCCAACAACTGTCAGCGTGGAGAGTACTGGGACAAAAAAAAGATCCAGTGTTTGCCGGTGAAGCCTTGTGAGCTTGGCTGGATATTTGACGGAGTCGAAGACTGTATTCCGATCGAGTACCCCGACGAAGGTGGATATATTTGCTACACGAAGTGTGACCGTCCTGGTCCGCTGCCCAAGGCTTAGGTGCTCACTATGTACTCCTAACCCCGTGATGGCAAATATTCCTCATTCTGTTGGTGTTGGTAGTCTTGGAGATGTCTGGGGTGATGTGGAAAGGGGTGCGAGGAAGATTTAGGAAATAGGCTGGATAGGTTATATCTTTTGATTAATGTCAAATCAAGATCTATTGCCAGAATTACACACTCCTACAACCAAAGTAGACTATTCATTGACCTCTCTGTGCATGTCCCTGAATTAGTTCCAGGAACACAAAATTTGGCATGTGCGTCTTACTCGCATATCACAAGTCACATTGACGATATCGGGCCATCCTAAGCTGGATTACGGGTATCCCCTGCAGCGTAAGGTGACCAATTGGATATGAGGGTGCACCACTATGGTGATTATCCGTGCCTCTGTTAGTGACTGCAAACGGTACAAGTCTTGCGTTCATGAGTTCGTACATGTTGGTTCTGGTCCCCCTCAACGGTGAGGACTTTGGAGGATAATACCTATCACGGTGACATCAAGAGTGTGATGTGCCTGTCTCATGTCAGGATAGAGTAGTATTAGGTTGCAATACTCCGAGTGGGGCATAACACAGGGACGGACGCATTAGGACTGTCATGTATGTACGCTTGCAGATGCACTCGGGTACCCCCGGGGCAGTCTATGACGCGCTGAGTCTAGCACATGCTACTTCTTTCGATGCACCGCAAGCAAAGGCTCTGCCGTGGGGGTATTTATCCGCACCCTACGCTGAAAGAAAGGGGAAGCCAGGAAGCAGAAGTATCTGGTCCCCATCCTCTCATCTCCATCTTCAACAGAAAGCGGGTTTCTTGTATATCGTAACCATGCGGTTGAATGTCTTTCTATTGTCAGCCCTAGGCGTCAGCCCGTTGTCTGGGATTAGCGCTGTGAATGGCGATGCGGGGAGCTGCAAAGCCTTGTCCGACGGCAAAGTACAAGACCTCAGCGACTGCTGTAGCGGGACCTTGCCGCGCACCGAGACCGTTGGCTCCGATATCATCGAAATTAACTGCGGCAAAAGGCCCGACACGAATGGCCAGATTTCCAGACAATCCTTGCTTTCTGCCCAGCAATGTGTCACCTATATCCGCACAGGACGAGCCAAAGTGGCGGCATGGGACCCCTCCAGGAGGACCTGCTGGTACACAAATCGGACAGCGCCGGGACTTGACGATGCTCCGGGGCACCTGCTGATGACGTACAAAGGTGAGGTGGAGCAAGAGGATTGCTCCATCAAAGTCAGGGAGACGCAGGCCCAGTGCGACAAGGAAAAAGGCACCTTGCAGGCTGAGTGCAAGAAGACACTCGACGACGAGAGAAAAGTTTGCCAAACCCAGTGCGAACTGGACAAGGCCGCAGACAGAAGGACCTGCGATCAGGAGAAGGCTGCAGACAAAAGGACCTGTGACCAGGACAAGGCCGCCGAGAGAACTAAATGCGACACTGAGAAAGGCGCCTTACAGACAGAGTGCAACCAGAAACTTGAGGAGCAGAGAAAGTCCTCTCAGGAAAAGTGTGATCGGGACATAGCCGCAGAGAAGACGAGATGTGACACCGAGAAAGGTACTTTAAACACGGAGTGCAACCAGAAACTCGAGGAGCAGAAGCAAACTTCCCAGCAGCAGCTTGAACAGTGCCGCCGGGATGGTCAGAACCATATTGGCAACGGTGCATGGCCGGCCAACCAGGCGATGACGAAGAACGCAATTAGAGCCACAGCGCTGGCGTACTCTCCAACCAATGCCAACCAGGTGGTGACCGTGGATGTCGCTCGAAAGATCGATGTTTACGATGTTACCACTGGGCAAGTGACACGGGTGACCACCATGCCATCGGCCGATGGGCTTGCCACAAGCATCGCCTGGCACCCCGACGGGAAGTCTGTCATTGTGGCGTGCTTCTTCGGGGTCGTGAAGGTGTATACCGTCGGACCACCGGGTACCCCGAGTAATAGCTACACGTTGATGGAGGGGAGAAAGGACGTCAGGGTGAATCGGGTGCCTTCTCACCCGACGGACAGACTGCTGTTGCCGGGCTCGACGACGGCCGAGTACAGATGTGGGATGCAAGCTCGCATTCCCTGATCCCAGTGCAAGACAAGCACCAAGCTGCTGTGTACAGCTTAGCATTCTCTCCGAAAGACGGTACTCTCGTCACCGCGTCTGCCGACAAGACTATCAAGTTCTGGAGCAAAGACCGGGTCGTTGAGACGCATCCTCTTGGGGCCGTCGTTCGAAGCGTGGCTTTTTCACCCAACGGGGCCAATATTGCCTGCGGATTGGAAGACTCCAGTGTCAGAATCCTGGATGCTCAGACCCGTAACCAGCGCCGCGACTTACGGGCTCACGGAGCTGCGGTTGTGGATGTTGTATTCGCCGCCGAGGGGAATGCACTGCTCTCTGCGTCGGAGGACCGAACTGTCCGAGTCTGGTCCTTGAATGGAGACTTTGCACACACCGCCGATACGGACAGAAAGGCCAATGCGGTCGCAGTATCCGCAGATGGCAAGTCCTTCTCAGTGCTGTTCGACATGCGACCAGCTATGTTCTTCACAAAGCCATGAGCTCCACCGCGATGTGTCAGAGGTTAGGTGTAGGAGATGATTCTAGAAACAGTCTCTATTATATTCCATAGTGATTAAAATGATATACAACTTGGTCTAATATAATGGATTTCTTCATACTCGTGCTATTTAACAGGTGACTGGCGAAATTCTATATACAGTTCTACGTCAAACGTTTCCGTGTGGACTTATTCCGACTCATTCTTTTCTCTTACAACGCCATCTTTATATATATTATTTATTTCCTTAGTATATAGATAGATTCCAGGATAAAGTACATGAAAATAATAGACAAAATTATGAAAGTTTAAAATGTTTTATATAGTATTACGCTATTTAAAATTATAT